>NC_142667.1:957077-1264436 GCF_026168435.1 Sesamum indicum | reverse complement strand
GACCACCAATTCGTCCTGGTCTTATGGTATAGCAAGCTTTCACAGGTGCAAATCTATTTCAACTCACGAACCCTTTTCGTGGAGATTTCTTTCCATTTCCACTTTGAACTTTCTATTTCCTTCAAGTGGTCAAAAATCCTTCCTATATCTTTCAAGATCCTTTATGAAGATGCCTGCAAAATTAACAACTCAATTGCGAATTTTTTCCATAATATGATCATGTAACTCAATTCCTGTGTCGTCAATAAGAACTCCTAAGAATTAAATTTTATTGAAAAAAATAGTAGCTTTCTTCTCAGAAAGCACTAAACCTTCTTTTTGGCAAGAACTAGAAAATGGGAGGAGCCAAAAAACCATGTTTTTCATGAAAATTGTTTGACCATTGTGGTTCAACCAATGAACCGTACGATCCGGTACTGGGTGATTGAACCAATCAAGCGTAAATACATGATAAATCTTTGATTTCTCTTCTAAAATGTGTATTCTTTCTTTTAAGTGCCTTATTAAGTTTAACTATTTTATGTTATTTTTAAATATAAAATCTCGATTTCTCTTCTCAGTTAAGTTTTGCTATTCCTGTTAAATTATCTCTGATAATTTAGTGTGTCTGATTTTTTGTTAAATTTGGAAATACATAATAATATTTCTTATATTTGAGCTTTGTAGGCTTGTTTTTAATTTAATTTTATTATATTCTAAATACTATTGGACTATTAATGTCAAAGAAAAACAACGATTTTTTATAAAAGATAGGTTGTTTGAAAATATTAATATTATTTTTATTTTTTATTTTTTAAATATTAATAATTATTTATGATATAAATATGACATCACTGGTTCGACTATAATTGACCCAACGGTTGAACCAGTGAATCATAATCCACTTAATTTTTTAAAAAATAGAATAAAATAAAATAAAACCTCGTTTAATTTTGTTTACATTTATAGTTTTCATTTATTTTGCCTTTTAATAATACCTATGTCACTTTCTTTTTATTTTGGTGTGTTCATTCATAAAAGTTTTATTTTTAGATAATTTGTTGTTATAAATTTTCTTTGTGATGTAATCTTATCATTCTAATTTATAAGTTTTAGTCTCCATCTCTATTATATAATATAATACTAACACATACATTGAATTTTTTATTTTAATTTTGACGTAGAGCTTTGATTTTTATTTTTATTTGTTGTCTATCGCAGTTTTCATTGAATTTGTATTTAATTAAACTAACATGCATCTTCAACAATTTTATTGACGTTTAGTTGTTTAATATATATATTTAATACACAAGTAGATATGTGTATAGTAACTCACATCATTATTATTTTGAACTTTTACGATATGTTATTATTTTTTTCTCTAGTCGGTTTGTACCTACAAAATTTGTTGTAGTCCAAATCAATATCATCCTTCCAGTACAACATACAACCATTCTTACATGCATCAATCTTCTCAACAAGTAAGCCCAAGTTTCTTATCAATTTTCTTGTACTATAATAATCCTGGGGCAGGGTGTGGTCGCGCGGCAATATATGATCCGCCCACTGCGATATTCAATCATATATATGTTATGAAATATGACCCTCGGCTTTGATATTCACCAACTCAACTATAGTCCTCAATCAAAATTGGCTGCAACCATTCCACAAGGACTGCTCGGTAGCATGTACTACATTGTGAAATCGATCTGCTAGCCCATATATATAATCTTAGGGGCCACCGCCGTAATATGAACTAGGCCCTGCATCAGTAAGACACAACCTCATACCATCATCAGGCACACCATCATGGTTATAATTAGAAGGCCAGACAGCCGGCCCAGCAGTATAAAAAATCATCCTCTGCACCTAATCCATTTGTACCGCATCACCCCAAGGCGTACTCGTCCCCTGCATAACATGAGAAACGGGAGTTTGCTCCTCACGCAATGAGGCCGCCGGGACGGCCTCAAAATATTCCTACACCCTCCCCTCGTCATGAGCAGTCCAATTATAATATTTCGGCATAAAATCTTTCATAAACAAGTCGAAATTACCTCGTTCTTGGTTTTGAAAATTTTATTTTTGCACTTCCAAAAAGGACACTTAATTTTCTCATCGTCCATATATTGATATTGAGTGTTCGCCCATTTTATAAATGTAGCAACACTATCCTGAAATTCCAAAGTAAAACCCTCCCTATTCGGAAGGTTCTTCTCGTACATCCATCTCCTCAACTGTTTTAACATGATAATTAGTCCTGCACACACACACATATTATATAATATTAAATTTAATTAATTATGACAAATTACAATAAATATATACTCAATTGACAAATAAAGGGTTAAAGTTGTTACCTGATCAAAATAACTCCAAATATAAAAAAAAAATTACAAACAGACTTCACGAAAAAGAGTACAAAAATATTAGTAGAACAGTGAGAATATAAAAAAAATTTGAGAGAAATTAAGAAAATAGAGAGAAAATAAGGAGAATGGAAGAAGATAGTGAGATTAAACGGAGGAACACATTTATATAAAAAAAATTGCAACGCTCTTTGGAACGGCGATAAGAACACATATCTAGCCATTACAAAGTAGCCGTTAATTCATATTTTTTGGACAGTAATTGGGACGATTTTTGGAATGGTAAGTTAGACCGTTGAAATATAGCCATTGATGATCAGATGGAACGAACTCAGTAACACCCAGAAAATAATTTAAAAGAATCGTTCCAATTTGTACCAGCATTTAAAAAAGTTTTAGAAACACATTGTTTCTTAAATAAAACTAATATTTTGGAACGGGTTTTGGCATATTTTATTAAGAATGTACAAAAATTGTTCCAAATTGTACCTCATTTTGGAATACATTTTCAAACTATCACTTCTGGGACATATATTGCAACATATATAGGAACAGTTTGGTTGTGAACGTTCTTAAATCTAATATAGTGTTCCAAATTGAGTTACAACGATTTTTCGTTACTATTTTGGCACGGAATGCGGAATGGATTTAGTAACTGTTACTTTGAAACTCAACTTGGAACGGTTCGACCATTCCAAATTTATAACCCAACCTGACGTCATGTTTCAATGTCCGTTCCTGATGTGTTCCAAACCTCGTTCCAAGATTGAACGGGCTTTGGAATGGTTGGTTAGATCGGGCCAAATTCCACCTTTTTTTTCAGTTAATAGGCTTAAATGCATTCTTGGTCCATAAATAGGTCATTTGGCATTTTCGTTCTTTAACTTTTTAGATTGATATTTTGGTCAAACATCTTTTAAATTTTCACAACTTTAGACCTTTTTTAGCCAGAGGTCACCACCACCAGCAAAAAGGTGAACTCCAAAAAAAAAGGGGGGCTTAAATTGTAAAAATAAAAAAATATAAAATCAAAATATAATTCTAAAAGGTTAAAGGATAAAAATGAGCTAATAAAAATAATAGCCAAATTTTAAAAGGCCATATGAGAAGGGTAAATAATAACCCGAAAATTAAAAGGATGTAAAATGAAAGTGTTATCCTAAAAATTATAAGGCGAAAACACCAAATGAAAGTGTTATCCTACAAAATGTGTTTAATTTAATAATGCTCCCACTAAACAATATTAATACTTTATTCATATACAATAACTAATAAAACTTGCATCATTCCAAAAAAAATTCATCTTATCAATTAATCAAATAATAGTACCTGAATGAAATAATAAAATTAGATAAGAAAGCAAATAAAATATAAAAAATTTAAAATATTTAATATGTAAAGTGTAAATTTAATTATTTTTAAATTATTCAAATTATTTAAGAACTCCAATATCAACTTTAAATATATAATTTTAAAAATAAATTTAAAGCAGTAAAATTGAACTAAAATTATTATACTAAGGATAAAGTAGTAGAAAGTAAAGTTGAATTTATTTACAACAAAGCCCTTTTTTTTTTATTGCCGTTTCAGAAATAGAAATTGGCATTTCAAACATTTCAAAAGTAATTTTTTTAAGGCAGAAGCTAAAAATAGTACCTCTAATAGTATTTAAGAAGAAATTGGATTTCAACAGTACAAGACATCTAAAATCAAGATGGTGTAGAAAACCGATACAATTTTTATTGAAGTAAATATTTTTTTAGAGTCTTTTTAAATATAATCGAAACTCCCAATGTTTTATAATTGAAACTCCCAATGGGCGTCGAGACTGCCGAGAGGCTCCGTGTGACGTGCAAGGTTGTCCCGCGGACTGCGGGATATCAGGGGCAACACCTCTCATGCGAATGGGTGATCGAGACAATCATTCGAAAACCTCGTGATCCAACTCATGAAACAACACAAAAGTATTTAATAACTAGATGCAAAATATTAATTCAAATATTTAAGATCTATCTATTTGTATATCTAGTTTGTTACATAACTTTTATATTGTAAAAGTATGAATACTTTCAAATATTTATATTTTTTTAATTCTTTCGCATTGCCTATTATAATTTTCTCATAAAAAATAAATTATTGATCCTATATATTAATAAATAAGTACCTGTCAATTGTGCGTGACTGATATTCAATAGTCCGAAATCTCTAAATCAAAATGGAGTGCAAAAACGTTAAGAAAATGGGTACATGAAGCATATTGACTTGACTTAATTACTGGTTCCAAGCTCAGTCAAGCCGAAAGAGACTCTCATTATTATGTTTATTGTGTTTTTTAGATATGCAACTTTATATGAGGGCATAATTTTTTTTTATCATATTAAAAAAAGATTATTCTCATTTTTAATACCACAATTATTGAGAGTGTCGCTTTTGATACCATAAGATACAAAACACGCCTTTTTGATCCAAGTTAACGACCGAGGCCATGTATCCACACGTAGCCATTAACAGCCGTTAACTCCTATTAGCTCATGTGAGACTGATTTTGACTTCAGAAATACTATTTAATGGTACAAACACCAAAATGTATTTTTTTGTACCATTAAAAGGAAAAAAATATTTTGACCGGTTTTCATCACAAACTACAAGATTTTTTTTTTATTTTTTACAAAATTAAAAATATTAATAAAATTTTATTTTAATATATATAATAAATAGTTATAAAATTATAATTATTTTTATTTCAGATAATTTTTAGGACCTATTTCATTATTTTTAAAATTAAATTATCATTTAGTCTAAATATATATATTAATATTTGAGCACAAACTATAAAAAGTAAAAATTTATTTTTTGTGTAAAAATATTAGATAATTTTTTAATTAAATAATAAATTAATGTTTAAATTAAAATTACTTACATTCGAGTTAAATTCTAGAAATAAAATTAAAATTTATTTCTTTATTTTATGGTCAAAATTTATTAAAATACTTTTAGACAATTTATAATAAAAATTCTATTTAAAACAAAATTAATACTTTCTACAATGTATCACGAATGTAAATAATTATAACTTAAGACTTAATTTATTATTTAATAAAAATTATCTAATACTTTTATTCAAAAAATAAAATTTATTTTTTATAGTTTGTGCTCAAATATTAATATATTTTAGATCAAATAATAATTTAATTTCGTAAAAGTTATTTCACATAAAAATCATTATAATTTTAGATCTATTTCTTGTATATATTAACATAAATCTTCCCATCACTAGCTTGTGGCCAAAGTTGGATAACTAAATAACTAAAAAAATTCTTATAGTAAAAATAAAAAGTGCGGCCAAAATAACTAAATTAAAATCGTGATAGTTTTTAACTATAGTTAGAAACCATGATAAAATATTAATTAATTTAAATTTTTACATTGATTTGTTTAATTATGATTATTATTTCTACATTTGATTATCAAATTTAAGTGTGATATTTTCAAAGTGGAGTGGTAAAAGGTTAAGAAAATGGGTAGATGAAGAATATTGACTTGACTTAATTATTGGTCCCAAGTTCAGTCAAGGTATGTGATTAGCAGTAATCAATGGTAATGCCATACAAAGACTTTCAAAGTCGTCGGCGTGTAAGAAAAATGGAATTTAATTTGGAGCCACCTGCCACTGACTCATATTGGTGTAGCCTTCCTTCACTATGGGAATTTCTTTGTATTCTCAGTGTTTCTTCTGCTTCATCTGCATACTTTCAATATTTTGCATAACTAATTGTTTTATTCAAAATGCTTATAGCCAATGCCTGCAGGATCAGAGAAATTTGTTGCTTCAACTGAGGAATGATCTTATATTCGATAGCACTTGATCACTAAAACTGGTGCTCTGGAATCGGATTCAAGATTGTTGCAACTGGGACGGTGTGGAATGTGATGGTGTGGGGCATGTGATCAGTTTGCAGCTCGATCGGGAGGGAATTTCAGGTGGGATTCATAATATGTCAACTCTTTCCGGCTTTCGGTACCTGGAGAAGCTAAACTTGGCTGCGAATGACTTTAGAGGTCAGATTCCAGGTGGAATTCTCAACCTTAAACATTTGACGCATTTGAGTTTATCAGGTGCTAGTTTTGGTGGTCAGGTTCCAATTGAAGTTTCACTAATGAGGAGATTGGTCACTCTCGATCTCTCATATAAC
Organism: Sesamum indicum; assembly: GCF_026168435.1. Classification (NCBI taxonomy): domain Eukaryota; kingdom Viridiplantae; phylum Streptophyta; class Magnoliopsida; order Lamiales; family Pedaliaceae; genus Sesamum; species Sesamum indicum. The sequence goes on along the minus strand of NC_142667.1, from coordinate 1,257,895 downwards.
GGTCTAGAAATTGAGAATCCGAATTTGAAGATGCTTCTTCAGAATCTAACCGGGCTAAGAGAGCTTTATCTCGATGGCGTGCAGATGTCGTCAGCAGTTCTTAATTTCTTTGCTAACTTCTCACATCTGACTACCTTGTCTCTCAGTGGATGTGATTTAAGAGGCTCATTCCCTAATATGATCTTCCAATTACCTACCCTAGAGAATCTTGATTTATCCGAAAATGAGTTACTCACTGGCTCCATACCACAATTTCATCGAAATGCATCTCTTAGGACTATGTTGCTTCTATCTACTAACTTCTCAGGCCCATTACCAAATTCTATGGTAATCTTAGCATGTTATCCGAGATAGATATGCGCAACTGCAGCTTCACTGGACCTATTCCATCCACGATTTCTACCCTAACTGGGCTAATTTATGTGGACTTATCCTCGAACTTCTTCACCGGTTCAATCCCATCATTTTACATGTCCAAGAACCTTCAACTAGTAGACCTTAGTGGTAATTCACTTAGTGGGAGCATCCCCAAATCTCTCTTTGACCTTCCTTCACTACAAATACTTAGACTTTTCAACAACCAGTTAAGTGGTCGAGTCTATGAATTTTCAACTTTACATTTTCCTCACATAGTTGAGCTAGATTTAAGCATTAATAAACTGGAAGGGCAAATTCCCAAGTCATTCTTCACACTAGAAAGGCTTGAAATTCTTTACCTTTTTGACAACTTATTCAATGGCACAATTCAACTAGAAAAGTTGCAAAGGCTACACAATCTTACATACCTTGACCTTTCTTACAACAATTTATCTATTGACACAAGCATCACTAATACAAATTTGTCGAGGTTTCCCCAGCTATTCTCATTATCCCTAGCTTCTTGCAACCTACATAATTTTCCTGATCTTACAAACCAACACAGTCTGGAGTTATTGAACCTCTCAAACAACCGGATAATTGGGGAAGTACCTAATTGGATTTGGGAAATTGGAAATGGAACACTTGTCGATTTGGATCTTTCTTCGAATCTGTTGGTTAGTCTGCAGAAGCCATACCACTTTCCTAGTTCACTTAGATATCTGGACTTACACTCAAACCTACTCCAGGGGGAGTTGCCCCCTCTTCCCCAATATGCTAAATATATAGATTACTCCAATAACAAGTTTGAAAAGTCCATTCCACTTAACATTGGAGACTCCATTACCATTCTTCGTTACTTGTCTCTTGCAAACAATAGCCTAAGTGAAGCTATTCCGACATCCTTTTGCAATGCTACTCAACTTGAAGTTCTTGACTTGTCCTCCAATAAATTGAGCGGGAGCATACCGCCTTGTTTGGTGGAAACAATTGAGCAACTTGCGGTGTTGAAACTTGGGGGGAACAACATCAATGGTCATATACCGGATACATTTTCTGTCAATTGTCGTCTAGAAATTTTGGATATGAGTCAGAACTATTTAGAAGGGAGGCTCCCAGTATCATTGGCCAATTGCAAATTGTTAAAGATCTTGAATGTCGGAAACAACAACATCGATGATGGTTTCCCATGCATGCTGCCATCTAGCTTGCGTGTCCTTGTCTTGCGCTCCAACAGATTCCATGGACAAGTGAGATGTAGCAGAAGCTAGACAGATCTCCAAATCATTGATATAGCGTCTAACAATTTCACTGGTTATCTATATACAAAGAGCTTCTCGGGAATGATGCTAGAAAAGGATGGACGCCTGGGAAGTGACTACATTCACTATAACACACGATTTACATATGCTGGGGTATACTACCAGGGCACAGTGAAAGTAATCGTCAAAGGAGTGGAACTGGAGTTGGTGAAGATTTTGACAATCTTTACAGCCATTCATTTCTCTTGCAATAATTTCCAAGGGGAGATACCAGATGCAATTGGTGATCTTAGATCTCTTCACATTCTCAACTTATCCCACAATACTTTCATAGGAACAATTCCAAAATCACTGGGCAAGTTGACGTATATTGAGTCAGTCGACCTCTCAACCAACCAGCTAACAGGGGAAATACCAAAAGAGCTTACACGCCTCACATTCCTTGCAGTCTTGAATCTATCCCACAATCAGTTGATCGGGCCAATCTCAAGTGGCCCTCAGTTTCAAACATTTTCAACAGATTCCTTCCAAGGAAACATAGGACTATGTGGTTTCCCTCTCAACATAAGTTGCAGGCATGCAGGGGAAGAAGACAACGTGCCACCACCTAATCCACATCAAGAGGACGAGGCCATCAATTGGGATTATGTATCTGTTGCACTTGGGTATGTTGTTGGCTTAGGAAGCATTCTCTGGCTGCTTTTCTTTAGTCAAAGCTTCAGACACAAGTTCAATGATCAGACTGAGCAAGCTTTTCAAAAGATATTTAACGCCAAAAACAGGAGAAAAGGACATAGAGGAAGAACAAATAGAAGACGCCATTGCTGAAACTATACAACAGAGTAAGGAAAATAGCCATAAATGCTATGTATGATATTCATGCAATGAATAAAAAAGGAGATTTTTCCCGAGTATATTTTCTTAGATTACTGAATTTTTATGTTAAAATCAAGGTAAGTGATTAGCAGTAATCAACCAAAATGCCATAAATCATTATTTTGAAAAAAGGGTGGTTTCTATTGATGCTCTAAATCATTATTTGTGGCTCTAATGTTTCTTTTCTTGCAAAAAGAGTGCATATAGGAAATTGGATGTAGACATTTGTAAGATATTTATTCCTTCCTTGTTAAATGATGGCTAATTGCAATTACAAACGTTAGAATCTCATACAAATAATACATTTAATATCAAGGCTAAATTACAATCAACTCTCCTAACATTTGATACAGTTACGAATATTACATCGTTGTTTGAAAATTTATAAATATCTGTATGAACTTGTTAACTTTGCCTTGTTGTATTTTTTTACTTTTTTAAAAATTCAAAGTGTGTAAAAAAAATCGGACGGGATAGATGAAAAAATTATAAAAATGCTATCCACTTAGTTCATAAAAAAATTAAAAAGTGACTAGAATTTAAAGCTATTTCTTGATTGAATTTGCTATCAGTTTAAGTTAAAATGAAATAATAAAAGTATTATAATGAAGTATTTTTCAAGAAAAAAAATATTTTAATAACTAGATGCAAAAAAGTAAGTGATCAACTCCCCGTCGTTTAAAAAATTACAAATGCCTAATAAAATTAACGATCATCTAACAAATAGTCCCTATAAATAGATTGTTATGAGGCGATATTTTTTAGCATTGTAGGGAGTATTTGTTGGGCGGTCATTAATTTTTGGAGGGTATTTGTAATATTTTAAATAACAATTTTATTCATAATTATAACAAATTTTAGATGAGCACGTTGCAATTTACCCAATTAACCTTAAAAAAAGAAAAAAGAAGTGAAAGAAGAAAAAGAAAAATACGAAATCAAATTAATTTATTGTTACTAATATTCAATAGTCCAAAATCTCTAAAATCTAAATCAAGATGGAGTGTTAAAAGGGTAAGAAAATGGGTACATGAAACATATTGACTTGACTTAATTGGTTCCAACCTATGTCAAGTCATAAAAGACCTCTCACTATCAGGTTTGTTTTTTAAATTGCTTACATAATTAATTTCATATTACAAAAGATTTTTAATGTGAAATTAATTCTAAATCATATACTTGACTTAATAATTATTGGTACACGCAGCACATTGACTTGACTTAATAATTATTGGTACACGCAGCATATTGACTCAGTCAAGCCGAAAGAGACTCTCATTATTATGTTTTTTTTTTTTTTTGTTTGTTTATATATATAACTTTATATGAGAGCATAGTTCTTTTTTATCCTATTAAAAAAAAGATCATTTTTATTTTTGGTACCACAATTATTGTGAGTGTCGCTTTTGGAACCATAAAATAAAACACGTCTTTTTGATCCCAAGTTAACGGCCGAGGCCATGTGACAGTTTCAAACAAAACTATGGAAAGAATCATGCGACAAGACTCCAACCTCAGCCTATATAATGGATTTAGGATTGGAGGAATTGGGAAAGTTTTGAACCACATAGGTATGAACCAAATGAAGCATCACATAATTTACAAAGTAAGTTCAGGTGAGTTTGTTATATCTATGAAACTTACTGGTAATGTGATTGAAATGCAACTAATTTCTAAAGAAAAAATTCTTGAAGAATTAAGTAAGCTTAGAGAAGAAGTAGTTGTTACTATGAAATGGATCCACATAGGAACTATTAAAGTAGTAATAAAAACAACTCTTAAGGAAGAAATTGATTCAAAAATACATTTATCTATAATCGACATAAGAATCAATAACGTAAGAGATGACTGTCTTGGAACAATAATAGGTAATATGTATGTAGAAAAATTAATGTTCGACATTCATTCTAGGATTGCATACAAGCTAGCAGACCAAGATTTCAATAGAGTGTTAATCCTTCATTAAGATTTTAAAAGGAAAGATCTACTGAAAGAAGGTAATAGACTATATTCTACAACTCATACAATAGCTTACGCCATTTCTGATACACATAATTCAGATTTTTTTCTTAAAAAAGAGTATATTCAGATTCCTAAAATTTTCAAGAAATTTGTTAAGGGTATGACACCAGATCCGGTTAGGATACCTAGAAAGGTGGTGTCGACATTGTTCTAAAAAATCACTTAGTTTTAGATCGAACACATAGCTCTACGACTAAGTTTAGTAGTAGAATAAACTTTTTGAAAGATAAGATCATATGCTACAAAGGAAAGGAGAGAGAGTTATTAAAAGTTTTAGTTCCTCAAGAGATTAGGGTGGATAACGTAAAACTTAGATGCCGCGAAGGATGGAAAGAAATACAAGTTATATTTGACATCACTATGAAAAAAAGCTTTTCCCCTTGTGATGACTTATATCATTTGCTACAACCTGGTGTGGGTAGATATGAAGGTATGTTAGAAATAACAGGCCATGAAGTTCTTGTTGCAGGTGTTGTAGGATAAGAAAATGGGAGTATGACTTTGGGGTTAAGTTTCCTCGAAAATCATAAACCATGGGGAAGAAAAGGTAACAACATGGTTTTAGTCTTGATGGTGTTACCATAAGGATTGAATGACAAGCGCTTTCTCTATATACCTATCTGTCGGTATGCTGTATGATCTATATAAAACAGAGTATTTTACAGCTAATATTGATTCAGGATCAGGGATTTGCACTGCAAAACCTACAGTTTTCCCTAAAGAAGCAAAGGAGACCATACCCGTTATTGCAGGAAATGATTTTTCACAAAAAATCCTAATACTCAATAAGGAAATACGAGAAGCCAAGATCATGACAGGAGCATTTGGATCATCTCGGTTTAGGGTAAAAATACCTCCCATTTAATTTCATGATACGAGTGTCGATATTTTGCCAGATAACAATTTCATTCAAACATTTGCTAGATATATCCAGGATAATTTGCTAGATATATCCAGGATAATCGAAAGAATCTGTTAATTTTCACTACTAACTGTAGTAGTGAGATGCAGGTGTTGCAAAGGAAAAAGACATTTAATAGGATAATGCTTATACATTTTCTCAGCAAATGTGGTGATTTCGATGCCAGAATAACTCATCCAAAAATACAGGATAAGAGGAAATTTAGTAAGGTTCTTTTGTCTTTCATGCAACAGGGACTCATCGATAGCGATAGCTTGTACAAGGAGTACGTTCGATACAAACCTATCCAAATGAACATGGAGGATAAAATTAATTCAAAAAGAAAAAGGACAAAAACTTGATCTGTCAAAATTAAAAGTATAATTTTACCATATATTTCATGAAGTAATTTTTTCCCATACAAATTTTATTATTATTATACTATTTTCTAATCTAAATAAATATCATATTTTTGATATCCTTCTATGCATAATTTATCGTGATTATGTTTATATATTTGTGTTCATACAAAATTTTATATCTCAACTTTAAAAAAAGAATCAATAAAGGTGAAAATAAGAGGAAATTTTGAAATCAAATTGCTGCTTATCATTAATTGTGCTATCACAACAGATATTAAACAGTCCAAGATTTCTATATCAAGGTGGAATTATGAGGTTTTTCCTGTGGAATTTATAAGTGAAATGTTTTTAAGTGTTTCACTCATTGTGATAATAGAAAATAGGCTAAAATACATTTTATCCCCAGTATTTTATTGAAAAAGTTAAAAACCCCTTTGTATCTTAAAAATTATTAAACCCTCCCCATTTTAATAAATTCAGCATCTCTTCTGTTAGAAACTAACGGAAAGTGGGATGTACGCGCCTGAAGTGCAATTGGGCTTTATTTATTTATTTATTTATTTTTTACATTCATTTAATTTTAATTGACTAAAATGCTCCTATATCATATCTAAAATTACTATGATCAATTTGACTTTTTTTTAAAAATTTCTTTTTGCATTTTCATCACTTCTAAAAATACAAATTCTTTTATTCTTAGACATAATTTTATTAAATATCAAACAAAATTATAATTAAATATCTAATAATTAGGTTAATTAAAAAATAAACTAACTATAATTAATAATTAAGTTAATTAAAATTAATGCTAAAATGCATTTTTCGCCTCCTTTCCCAGCCAGTTTCCGACCATCAGTGGTACCATTCGAGTCCTCTCTTCAGGATAACTTTTTCATACTTTCAATTTTAGTTTTCGTCAACCGAAGAGACTGGGCTCAAGCTACGACTGCTCAAGCGGGTGGGGTGGGGTGGGGTAGTCAGTTTATATATATATAATAATAATAATAATAATATATTTTTTTAATTTTAAATTATTTATATGTAATAAAAGTTAAACAATTTATTGAATCTGGACCTTTTATTTTTTTTAAATCTAACAGTTGAGATTAATTGATCATATATAATGATCATTTTTTTTTTATCAAAGAAGATCCAATGATCATTAAAAGAAGAAATAATATATATTAAGTAACGGCATAATAGTTATTTTATAAAAAAAAAATTAGTGCCATTAGTTAGATTTAACAAAGAGAGGCAATTGAGCTATATTTAAAAAACACAGTGAGATTTTTAGCCTATTTTTAAGACAGAAAGGAATTTTATCCGACTTTTTAAAACAATGAAGAGTTCTTATGCATTTTAGTATGGTTTTATCAAAAGTTCTTACATTAGTTTCAAAAAGCTTTTAGGACAAAACAATAACACTCATATAAAATTAGAATAGATAATACCTCCCATAATAGAGCATTAATCGCATCACCCACTTTGTGAAAACGAGGTCATGTGTCAATTCAAAGTCCCAAATTTGAGGGACTAATATCCCATATCAACTGACAGACAATGAGCTGTATAAGCTTATAAGTTCCAACAATTCCTCTCTCCCTATTATGAAATTTGAATTCAAATTTAAGTTTTTCTCATAAGAAAATTAATATCTCGATTATAATTGTATAGAAAAATATACACTATTATATTTGTATGATTCATTATATTTTAAAAATTAATTAAATATAATTAATGTATAAAAAATAAAATTAAATGAAAAAAAAGTTAATACAATTCACGATTTGTGAATTGTAATCATGTCATGGATTGGAACTGCAACATCATGTCGCGGTTCCAATCCACGACTTTATCAATTTTTTAAAAAAAAAAATTATTCTACATCCGCAACTCGTTATATTTATATTATATAATTTATTTAAATTATATTTATATAATTAATTTATTTTATAATAATAAAAAAATAATTAACCCATTATGAATTTGTTAACTTTGTCCTTATTGTATTTTTTTATTTTTTCAAAAAGTCAAAATTTGTAAAAAAAATCAAATGAAATGGATGAAAAAATTATAACAATATTATCCACTTAATCTATAAAAAAATTAATATCTCGATTAAAATTTAAAGCTATTTCTTGAGTGAACTTTGCTATCAGTTTAAGTTAAAATGAAATAATAGAAGTATTATAATCAAGTATCTTTTTATAAAAAAAAATATTTTAATAATGAGATGCAAAAAAGTAAGTGATCAACTCCCCATCGTTTAAAAATTTACAAATGCCCTATAAAATTAACTATCATCTAACAAATAGTCACTACAATAGATGAGCACGTATATGTAATTTTTTAAATAATAATTTTTTCATAATTATAATAAATTATAGATGAGCACGTTGCCATTTACCAATTAACCTTGAAAAAAAAAAGAAGTCAAAGAAGAAAAAGAAAAATAAGTACTCAAATTATAATCATGAATTAAATACACTAAAAATTCGAAAATGAAAGTAGACAAAAGAATTTGCAAATCCTAAACCCTAAACCCTAAACACACAAAGTCTTTAGAGTTGAAATTTCTGAAAATCTGCTTCTCTACGGTTGTCTAATAAACGTAAGTGTTTAATTTTTTAATTTGGTAATTAATTTGGTAATTTGTCTAATAAATGCAACTTCTACCATCTCTGATTTAATGTTTAACCCGAAAATTTTATGAGTTTGACGATTTAAATTAATAATAGATTAAATATTCTATTTTCTTTAGGAATAATATAGTGGGATAATTAAATTACTTGATTTGTTAAATTGAATCTTTATTATAATTAATTTATTCAATTTCATCAGATCTATTAATCAAATACTTAATTATATATACCGATGTTAATCAATTATTATCATAGGGAAGATTGACGGAAATTAATAGAAGTATTAGAAAACTATATTTAATAAATATTATGTTTAATAACAAGAAATATGATATTTCTGTGATAATTTAATTCAGATATGTTATCCAGAAAGGTAGCTTTTTGATAAAATAAATTCTTATGAGATAATTGATTAATTATACATACCTGAGAAGCTTAGAATATTTAATTATTTAGAAAAAAATAGAATGAAAATTTGAATTTTGATATAAATAATATATTAGAATATTGATGGAGAAAAAGTGGACGAAAATTATTTAGTAATTTAATTATAACTTGCGAAATTCTCGATATATTGATTTTATGTATTACAGTTCAGTACAACATACAAAAATTAAGTAGAAGACTGGATAATCTCTGAATTAAATTACTATAAAATCGAGGTAAATAAATAATAGGCATTATCTATATATGTTCTTTTTCTTTGGATATTACTGTTATGTAAGCAATTAAGTAGTAATATCTATGAATGTTTTGAAGTGTATAAATTATGCCGAAAGCTAAATATAATTATGATGTGAAAACCCTCTTGATGATCTTGGATAGTCTATGTGGGAGCATAAAATGAAAAGAGTTATGATACAATATGATAAAAGATATGATGCGACGTGAAAAAAGTTTTGACGCAAATTGAAAGAGCTATGATGCGAAATGAGGGTCATAAGCCTATATGACATGTCCAGGGAATTCATTAAAATATTATGTAATAAATGGTGAGGTTGAGTTGATGGAGAAAAAAAACATTATATGACCTTACGATAAGAAAACTAGCTAGGAAAAGAGGAGTTTAATTGATTTTCTTGTTATAAGTTGGCTACGTCGTATAATAAAGTTGATCGTATTGAAATTCAATTGATTATATTCTACATATGTTGCTCATTTTGTTTTGTTTGAAACTATACCAAATGTAAATATATAGGTGATGCCAGTTATTTACTTATTGAGTTGCAGACTCATTCCTTTGCTTATATTTTTCAGGAGTAGATCTTGTGATGTCTACCTGCCGAGGGCTATGTCCAACCCCTTGACATGCGAATATATGTGTGTGTATGTATATATATATATATAACTTGTGGATGAGAAGAAATGTATTTATCATAACGATGAGATAACGTAAGTGTATTTAGCAGGAATTGTATTATGTGTATATTTACATATACATATAACACAATTTACTTTAAATACGATACTTAGAGAAGATATAATCGTAGTACCGTTAGAGGGTGCTACATAAAATAATAACATACAAAATATTTTCTATACTCAAAATAGTGAACAAACACTAGAGAGAGGTTGTTTGCTCCTATACAATTTACAAACATATTTGTATAATTAATTGGGATTAATATTAAGAATAAATTACAGCGAGCTCTTTTGAGATTTTTGGTGTAGTTGCAAATATTTCTTCACTATTTGAAAATTTTTATACCATCTCATTATAATGATTGTTAACAACTAGTTGAATCCATTAGTCCTCGTTATGTTTCCATCTATATTTTGTGGTGAGCTAATCAAAATGTCCTTGTGAATTATGAATTATAATTTTATTTATTTATTATTTTTTTTAAAAAACGAATGAAATGGATAAGTTTTTTTTAAAAACAAAAATCCATCCAACAAGTCCATCTTTTTTAAAATTTTTAATTCTTTTACAAAACGAAAAAAATACAACACAGGTAGAGCTAACAATTTCAAACCTCCATCCAAAGATTATATAAGTTTATCAAATATCAGGAGGATATTTATAATTTTTCAAACAAAAAAGTTAGGCTTAACTGCAATTACTGCCCTGTTTCTATAGGCTAGTGGCAAAACAAGGACAGTATAAACAGGGTGGCAATCTATGCCGTGTATCTATTAAAATTTGCACGATTACTAACCTCTGACTATATACCCTTTTGATGATAAAACCTTAATAAAGCCTCAGTAGTCCTTTTGCATGCTCTTAGTACGACCCAACATGCGTTGGAAATAAATTAAGCGTCATAAATTCATATCTTGTTCTGACTACCTTATTTTTGGTTATTCCAAGTCCTCGATTTTACAGACTTCCTCCAACCACACCTACCACAGTAAATGGTTCGTAGGCATTTGGCTTCTTCAACAATAAACAGCACAACCCTATTTTGTTTCCTACCTTAGGTCGTATAAGACACTCTAATAAAGGGACTTCATAGAATTTTGAATAAACAAGTTGGTAACAGAAGTCTTACATTTATTAAAGAAATCTATGAAATATTACATAGATATTATATCCTCTATTGGAGAAGACAATTATTTAGCCTCTCATATGATAAAGGTCTTGACATATTGGGGAACCCCCCATAAACTAAGAAATTTATAAATACAAAGACTCTGAACTCGAAATATTATATTTTGAAGAGTTTGAGAACTTTTTCTTATGATCATCATCTGCTTAATTAATCCTTTATTTATAGTCGTCCACGGACGACCAACACGGACTTCAAACTTGATTGTTGATGAAGTCACTGCGTTTGTCATCTTCTTGTCTTTTCTGAATGACATCATTGTGTTTGTCATCTTCTTATCCTTTTTAGTTGTTGGCCGTGATAGCTTTTCGATCACTTGATTGCTAGCTAAATTTCCAACTTTCTAATTGTTGGCCTTTGGTATCTTCTGCCGACAGTTCCACTCTTGAATTTTTACATCTTTTAGATTTTACTTTGTCTTGTAAATATTTTTTCTTTTACCTTTGTTCTATTTCGACTCAGGTTTCTGTTGGGAACCCAAATTTTTAGTCCCAAACAGGGGTTTTTTTTCTTATTTTTCACAGTAAGGGCATACATGGCTATGCCATTACCCAACATGCAACATGTTGCATGTTTTCATCTTTGAGACTCAATTGCTGGCAGCTTATTTTCCCATTGCCCAACATGCAGCTCTCAGCAAATTTGGTTCTTTTTCCTGTCATGGAATTTAATAGGAATGATTCATTTAATTTATTTGAAAATATTTAAAACAAATACTTGACTTTGTCTATCTCAGTGAGACAGATCCATAATCCCCAAGCTCTTGGTGGAAATGTCATCTTCACTTATGGCGGACATCAGTGGAGCTTCTCCAGAGCCAGCTTTGCTTTTGTTGAGAGCTACCACGTTCCACCTCTGGAACTTCATAAAATGAAATGCTAGATGATACCATTTTCCTGCAGTCCCCAGAGCTACTAATACGAATTTTATCTCTGGAATATCTCCTCTCTTTAAGTGGGGGTTATTCCACTCTGGAAGTTTTGAAATTTCCTAAAAAACAGCGTGATATAGTATGAATTGAAGCTAGACCTCCAAAACCATACCATTTTTTGACATCATCTGGTTTGGACCTCTCTAACATCTAGACCCTATTATAGTTTTTGGATGTTTTGATGATGGTCTTGCCAAGATTTATTCCCTTGCGAGAAGTTAATTTTTCCTACATGCATTGATAATCTTGCCAAGCAAAAGAAGATATCAATTCATTAGTATTAACCTTATAAGTGTTTGTCATCGACCTAAGGCTAATCTCTTCCTCTTTAATACCAGAGGTGGTGGGTTGAATAGAATCATCATAAATTTGCACTTCCTATGACTCACAACCAAATTTTTTTAAAGATTGGTTGTTGAGTATATTAATATTATTTATTATTTTTTAAATATTAATAATTATTTATGATATAAATATGACGTCACTAGTTCGACTACAGTTGATCCAACGGTTGAACCAGTGACTCGTAACCCACTTAATTTTTCAAAAAATAAAATAAAACCTCACTTAATTTTGTTTATATTTATAGTTTTCATTTATTTTGCCTTTTAATAATACCTATGGCACCAAATGTTATGCCCTTAATCTGTTCGACGAAATTAGAGCAATCAACGACAAGATTCGCCGGAAGAGATAATGAAATTGGACTGTCAGGGAAACTAATTTCTGTTTTCAATTTGATTTCTCTGTTCATTCTCCCCCAATTCTCACCATAACTACATATTGTTAAATCTCACAGCAAGGGATCTCTCTACACGTGTTTGTCATCCCAATTGCTTAAGTACTCCAAGATCACTTTCTGAATATTCTCCTTTCCTTCCACAACTGTGTTGCTTTCATTAAGAAGCCTTTTAATTTCTACATTAATCAAAAGAAAAATTATACATAAATTGCTTAAATTCAAATTAGAGACAAACTATACATAACTAATATAAATAATATTGTTCACTTAATTATTTAAATTAAAAGAATAAATTAGAATAAATTGTTCACTTAATTTCTTTTTAATTATTGATAAATATATATATATATATATATCTGTTGGTTGCTTCAAATTTGGAAAATTATATTTTTTTAATGATGAATACAATAAGTAAATAAGTGCATTTTTTTAATACATAATTGTAGTTAATTTAGGCCATCAATAGTTGGTTTTTGATTAGTTCTTATTAGTTATTCTGTGATTAAAAAAAATAGAATGCCTTAAAATTAGGGTTTTAATTAATTATATTTCTATTATTTTACATCAAAATTGATAGCCTCAATTAAATATTTTTTAATTTATCTCCCAATTTTTAAAATATTAAATAGGGGTTTCAAATTTTAGAACCTTATCAAATAGAGATTAAACTTTGTGTTGAATGCCACCATCATTTTGAAGCTTTTTTTATTTTTCTTTTTGTGTTTTCCTTCTATCATCTTGACCATCTTTTTGTTAGTACTGATAGATTGTCCATCGGTCATGTGACTTTGCCATTTAAAATAAATTTCAACTATGATCTATTAAAATCAAGGTTTTAAAATCCAAACCGGCTCGGATGGTCAGATCGTCTAAACACCAACCCGGCCACAAAATGAACCAGTTGAAATTAGAAAATCGGAGGAGCCAAAAAACTGTTTTTTTCATGAAAATCGTTTGACCATAGTGGTTCAATCGATGAATAGTACGATCCGACATTGGGTTGATTGAACCAGTCGGGTCAACAATCAAGTGTAAATGCATGATACATCTTTAATTTCTCTTCTAAAATGTATATTATTTCTTTTAAGTGCCTTATTAAATTTAACTATTTTATGTTATTTTTAAATATAAAATCTCGATTTTTCTTCTCAGTTGAGTTTAGCTATTCCTGTTAAATTATCTTTGATAATTTAGTGTATCTGATTTTTTGTTAAATTTCGAAATACATTATAACGTTTCTTATATTTTGAGCTTTGTAAGTTTGTTTTTAATTTAATTTTATTATATACTATTGGACTATTAATGTCAAAGAAAAACAACAATTTTTTTTTAAAGATAGGTTGTTGAGTATATTAATATTTTTTATTATTTATTATTTTTTTAAATATTAATAATTATTTATGATATAAATATAACGTCACTGGTTCAACTACAGTTGACCCAACTGTTGAACCAGTGACCCGAAACTCACTCAATTTTTCAAAAAATAAAATAAAATAAAATAAAACCTTACTTAATTTTGTTTTCATTTCTAGTTTTCATTTATTTTGTCTTTTAATAATACCTATGTCACTTTCTTTTTATTTTTGGTGTGTTCATTCATAAAAGTTTTATTTTTAGATAATTTGTTGTTATAAATTTTCTTTGTGATGCAATCTTATCACGCAGTTTCTAATTTATAAGTTTTAGTCTCCATCTCTATTATATAAATATAAGACGCACACATACGTTGAGTTTTTTCTTTTAATTTTGACATAGAGCTTTGATTTTTATTTTTATTTTTGTTGTCTATAGCATTTCTTATTGAATTTGTAAACACGCAGATATATTTTTTAATACACCACGCAGATATGTGTATAGTAGCTCACATCATTATTATTTTAAACTTTTACGAAATGTTATAATTTCGCTCCCTGGTCGGCTTGTATCTGGCTTTTTCACTAAATTTGCAGTAGTACAAATTAATGTCGTCCTTCCAGTACAACATGCAATAATTCTTACACGCATCAATCTTCTCAACAGGTAAGCCCAAGTCTCTTATCAATTTCTTCGTACTATAGTAATCCTGCCGTAGAGTGTGGTCGTGCAACAATATATGATCAGCCCACTATGATATTTGATCATATATATGCTAAGAAATATTGCCCTCGACTTTGATATTCACCAACTCAGCTACTGTCCCCAATTGAGATTGGGTGCAGCTGTTCCACAATGGCTACTCGGCAACATGCATTATATCGTGAAACCGATTTGCCAGCCCATATACATAATCATAGTCCCCCCACCGTAATATAAACTAGGCTCTGCATCAATAGGACAAGACCTCGTGCCATCATCAGGCACACCATCCTGATTATAGTTAGAAAATCAGACAACCGGCCCGACAGCATAAAAAACCATCCTTTGCACCCAATTCATCTGTGCCGCATCACCCCAAGACGTCCTCGTCCCTTGCATAACATGAGAAACAAGAGTTTGCTCCTCCCACAATGGGGCTTTCGTGACGGCCTTAAAATACTCCTGCACCCTCTCCACACCATGAAAAGTCCAATTATAATATTCTGGCATAAATCATTCATAAACAGATCGAAATTTACCTCGTCCGTGGTTGTGAAAACTTCATTTTTGCACTTCCGACAATGACACTTAATTTTCTCACCAGCCATATATGGATGTTGAGACTTCGCTCATTCTATATATATCGCAACACCATTCTAAAACTCCAGATATTTGTTAGCCATTGTAGGGAGTATTGTTGGGTTGTCATTAATTTTAGAAGGATATTTGTAATTTTTTAAATAATTATTTTATTTATAATTATAACAAATTTTAGATGAGCACGTTGCAATTTACCCAATTAAACTTGAAAAAAATAAAAGAAGTGAAAGAAGAAAAAGAAAAATAAGTACTCAAATCAATTTATTGTTACTTGTCAATTGTGTTATGAAGACTAATATTCAATAGTCCAAAATCTCTAAAATCTTAATCAAGATGGAGTGTTAGAAGGGTAAGAAAATGGGTACATGAAATATATTGACTTGACTTAATTGGTCCCAACCTAAGTCAAGCCATAAAAGACTCTCATTATCAAGTTTGTTTTTTAAATTCCTGACATAATTAATTTCATATTATAAAAGATTTTAATTTTTTTATTTAGAACCTATTTTATAAAATATAATTAATTTTAAATCATTTAGTATGAAATTATTTAAAATTCATTCTTTTAAATCTATTCATTCAAACACAGCATCATTAAGATTTGTTCCCGTCTAACCCTTCATTAATCCAAAATAATATAAAAATATTCGATAAAATTTTAACTAACAGAGGGATTTATTGATTAAACGAAAACAAACTTCAAGAGGATAGGATCTGTAAAAAGAAACAAAATGCAGATGAAAGTAAATTGGATAGTGTTTGGAGAACAATCACGTTAAAAATAAACTTAATTGATGATTGTTTTGGTGCTACGTGTTAAAAAGATACTATCTTTTACTATTTAGTTTACTTATTGTTTGTGACTAATAATTATTTTTTTCACAAAAAAAATCATAAATTTTATTTTAATTAGTATATTTTATATTTATTTTTTAAAAGATTTTAACAAAATATATTTAATTTAATAATGCTCCCACTAAACAATATAATATTTTATTCACACATAATAACTAATAAAATTTGCATCATTCCAAAAAAAAAATCATCTTATCGTTTAATCAAATAATAGTACGTGAATGAAATAATATAATTAGATAAGACAGCAAATAAAATATAAAAATTTTAAAATATTTAATACGTGCAGTGTAAATTTAATTATTGTTAAATTATTCAAATTATTTGAAAACTTCAATATCAACTTTAAATATGTAATTTTAAAAGCGGTAAAATTGAACTAAAGTTATTATACTCGCTTGATGCGGTACTCGATGTGGGTGGTGTTTATGATGCCTCCAGAGATCGTTATGATCATCATCAGAAGGGTTTTGAGGAGGTTTTTGGGCATGGATTTAATACTAAGCTCAGTAGTGCTGGCCTTGTTTACAAGGTATTATTCATATAGAGCAGTCACCTTGTTGTTCTTGTTGTCCAGACATTTCAACAAACACATCACCTACATGCACAATTATCACGCTGCAACAAATATACCCACAGATTCGTTTTATCATTAGCGACTAAGACGACCTGAGGGTCCCGAGTGCGAACAATATGAGCACCGGAGAACTTTTCGGTGAGACGAATCATGAAGCAGCCGAGGGCTTCATCACAGTGGAAGCTTCCATTGTGGGTGCCCACTCGCTTAACGGCGGCGTTGGTGGACATGAGTGCGCGAGTAACGTGATGGGTTCTGCAGGGGCAGGAGTTGAAGTTAAAGCGACGGTGGGCACTGAGCAAAGTTCTTGAAAATACTCGGAACATGCCTCTTGGGATCTTCAGACATGAAACAATACGTCGCTTTACAGTCTGGTGGGGTCTGCACCGTGTGTTTACTTCTACTGTTTGCTCCTTTTTTTCTGAAGTCTGGCTTGGCGCGCACAATTTCCTTTGGCGCTTTGGATTCTTGATTCTTGGTAAGAAAAGACGAGCCCAAGTCTACGTCTTAAAGTAATCTCCTTCCCCTTTCACTTAAGGGTAAAGTAGTAAAAAGCAAAGTTGAATTTATTTACAACAAATCGCTTTTTTTTTTTTATTGCCGTTTCAGAAATAAAAATTGGCATTTCAAACATTTTAAAAGTGATTTTTTTAAGGAAGAAGCTGAAAATAGTACTTCTAATAGTATTTAAGAAAGTAATATTAAAAGTGTCAAAAATAAACATAATTATATTGGATGTGCTCTCTACTGAGCTGGACTACCAATTTAAGTTATCAAGTAATGAATTTCTAAAAGCTATTGAGAAATAAAAATAGATAATAATAAAAACAATAAAAGTATCATAAAAAAGTATTTTAATAACTAAATGCTAAAAAATGAAGTCTAATATTTCAATATATATATTTATATTTATATTTATACGTAATAAAAGTGTGAATAATTTAAAAATTAATTGTGATTTTAATTTTTTGGAAATGTCTGATCTGCTCATAAAATATAAATTATTGAGTTGTATGTATATTAAGAAAATGGGTATATGAAAGAATGTTGACTTGACTTAATTATTGGTCCCAAGCTCAGTCAAGCTATGTGATTAGCAGTAATCAACGGTAATGCCATACAAAGACTTTGAAAGTCGTCGGCGTGTAAGAAACATGGAAGTTAATTTAGAGCCACCTACCACTGGCTCATATTCGTGCAGCCTTCCTTCTCTATGGGAATTTCTTTGTATTCTCAGTGTTTCTTCTGCTTCATCTTCATACTTTCAATGTTTTGCATAACTAATTGTTTCATTCCAAATGCTTACAGCCAATGCCTGCAGGATCAAAGAAGTTTGTTGCTTCAACTGAGGAATGATCTTAGAATCGATAGCACTCAATCATTAAAACTGGTGCTCTGGAATCAGACTCAAGATTGTTGCAACTGGGACGGTGTGGAATGTGATGGTGCCGGGCATGTGATCAGTTTGCAGCTCGATTGGGAGGGAATTTCGGGTGGGATTCATAATATGTCAAGTCTTTTTGCCCTTAGATACCTGGAGAAGCTAAACTTGGCTAAGAATGACTTTGGAGGTCAGATTCCAGGTGGGATTATCAACCTCAAACATTTGACGTATTTGAATTTATCAGGTGCTGGTTTTGGTGGACAGGTTCCAATTGAAGTTTCACTAATGAGGAGATTGGTCACTCTCGATCTCTCATACAACGGTCTAGAAATTGAGAATCCGAATTTGAAGATGCTTCTTCAGAATCTAACCGGGCTAAGAGAGCTTTATCTCGATGGCGTGCATATGTCGTCAGCAGTTCTTAATTTCTTTGCTAACTTCTCACATCTGACTACCTTGTCTTTCAGTGACTGTGATTTAAGAGGCTCATTCCCTTATATGATCTTCCAAATACCTACCCTAGAGAATCTTGATTTATCCGAAAATGAGTTACTCACTGGCTCCATACCACAATTTCATCGAAATGCATCTCTTAGGACTATGTTGCTTCTTCATACTAACTTCTCAGGCCCATTACCAAATTCTATTGGTAATCTTAGCATGTTATCAAAAATAAGTATGCACCGTTGCAGCTTCACTGGACCTATTCCATCCACGATTTTTACCCTAACTGGGCTAATTCATGTGGACTTATCCAGGAACTTCTTCACCGGTTCAATCCCATCATTTTACATGTCCAAGAACCTTCAATTTGTAGACCTTAGTCATAATTCACTTAGTGGGAGCATTCCCAAGTCTCTCTTTAGTCTTCCTTCACTACAAACACTTAAACTTTCCAACAACCAGTTAGCCTTAGCTTCTTGTAAGCTACATAATTTTTCTGATCTTACAAACCAACACAGGCTGGAGTTGTTGGACCTCTCAAACAACCGGATAATTGGGGAGGTACCAAATTGGATTTGGGAAATTGGAAATGGAACACTTGCCTATTTGGATCTTTCATCGAATCTATTGGTTAGTCTGCAGAAGCCATATCACTTTCCTAGTTCACTTAGATATCTGGACTTACACTCAAACCTACTCCAGGGTGAGTTGCCCCCTCTACCCCAAGATGCTAACTATATAGATTACTTGTCTCTTGCAAACAATAGCCTAAGTGGAGCTATTCCGAAATCCTTTTGCAATGCTACTCAACTTTTAGTTCTTGACTTGTCTACTAATAAATTGAGTGGGAGCATATCGCCTTGTTTGGTGGAAAAAGTTGAGAAACTTGCGGTGTTGAATCTTTGGGGGAACAACATCAGTGGCTATATACCGGATACATTTTCTGTCAATTGTCGTCTACAAATTTTGGATATGAGTATGAACTATTTAGAAGGGAGGCTCCCAATGTCCCTGGCCAATTGCAAATGGTTACAGGTCTTGGATGTCGGAAACAACAACATCAATGATGGTTTCCCATGCATGCTGCCATCTAGCTTGCGTATCCTCATCTTACGCTCCAACAGATTCCATGGACAAGTGAGATGTAGCAGAAGCTGGACAGATCTCCAAATCATTGATATCGGTTCTAACAATTTTACTGGTTATCTGTACACAAAGAGCTTCTGGGGAATGATGCTAGAAAAGGATGCGCGCCTAGAAAGTGAAAATAACCTGGGGATTTCGAGTGGTTTTGAATACAACCTGGGGATGCACGACAAAACGTTTGGATTTGGTTTTGAATACAATTTGGGCACAAATCTGGGCACAGTGAAGATTTTGACAATCTTTACAGTTATTGATTTCTCTTGCAATAATTTCCAAGGGGAGATACCAGATGCAATCGGTGATCTTAGATCTCTTCTCGTTCTCAACTTATCCCACAATACTTTTGTAGGAACAATTCCAAAATCACTGGGTAAGTTGACGTATATTGAGTCAGTCGACCTCTCAACCAACCAGCTAACAGGGGAAATACCAAAAGAGCTTACACGCCTCACATTCCTTGCAATCTTGAATCTATCCCACAATCAGTTGATCGGGCCAATCCCAAGCGGCCCTCAGTTTCGAACATTTTCAACAGATTCCTTCCAAGGAAACATAGGGCTATGTGGTTTCCCTCTCAACATAAGTTGCAGGCATGCAGGCGAAGACGACAACGTGCCACCGCCTAATCCACATCAAAAGGACGAGGCCATCAATTGGGATTATGTATCTGTTGCACTTGGGTATGTTGTTGGCTTAGGAAGCATTCTCTGGCTGTTTTTCTTTAGTCGAAGCTTCAAATACAAGTTCAATGATCAGACTGAGCAAACATTTCAAAAGATATTTAACTCCAAAGACAGGAAAATAGTACATAGAGGAAGAACAAATAGAAGACGCCAATGCTGAAACTATACATCAGAGTAAGGAAATTAGCCATAAATGTTATGTATGATATTCATGCAATGAATAAAAAAGGAGATTTTCCGGAGTATAGTTTCTTAGAATACTGAATTTTTATGTTAAAATCAAGGTATGTGATTAGCAGTAATCAACCAAAATTGGAAATAATAAGAAGAATAACGACTCGTAAAATGATGGTTAATTGCAATTACAAAAGTTAGAATCTCACACAAATAATACATTTAATATCAAGGCTAAATTACAATCAACTCTCCTGACATTTGGTACAGTTACTAATATTATATTGTCGTTTGAAAAATTATAAATATCTGTATGATGTTTGATAAAATTATGTAATTTTTGCATGGAGGTATGAACTTGTTAACTTTGCCTTGTTGTATTTTTTTATTTTTTTAAAAAGTCAAAGTGTGTAAAAAAAAATCGGGCGGGATGGATAAAAAAATTATAAAAATGTTATCCACTTAATTCATAAAAAAAATTAAAAAATGAATAGAATTTAAAGCTATTTCTTGAGTGAATTTGCTATAAGTTTAAGTTAAATGAAATAACAAAAGTATTATAATCAAGTATTTTTCAAAAAAAAAAAAATATTTTAATAACTAGATGCAAAAAAAGTTAGTGATCAACTCCCCATCGTTTAAAAAATTATAAATGCCTTATAAAATTAACGATCATCTAACAAATAGTCCCTATAAATAGATTGTTATGAGGCGATATTTTTTAGCCACTGTAGGGAATATTTGTTGGGCGGTCATTAATTTTAGGAAGGTATTTGTAATATTTCAAATAACAGTTTTATTCATAATTATAACAAATTTTAGATGAGCACGTTGCAATTTACCTAATTAACCTTAAAAAAAGAAAAAAGAAGTGAAAGAAGAAAAAGAAAAATACGAAATCAAATTAATTTATTGTTACTAATATTCAATAGTCCAAAATCTCTAAAATCTAAATCAAGATGGAGTGTTAAAAGGGTAAGAAAATGGGTACATGAAACATATTGACGTGACTTAATTGGTTCCAATCTATGTCAAGTCAGAAAAGACTCTCACTATCAGGTTTGTTTTTTAAATTGCTTACATAATTAATTTCATATTATTAAAGATTTTACATTTCTTTTTTTATTTAGAATTATATTTTATAAAATATTAATTAATTTTAAATCATTTAGTATGAAATTATTTAAAATATTTATTTATGATACTTATTTATTGTTCTTTTTGTAGCATGTCTTTTGTTTCTCGAAAATCCGCTTTGAAAGATGAAAAAATTGATTTACGATATAGAAATCAAAAGTGTTATTGCCAAAAAAATGCGGCAATTAGAATGAAGGAAAATTATTTTGTAATTGTAGAACAAATGAATGTAACTTTTTTTTTTTGTTGGATCCTATTAGTATTTCTGAAAAATTTTCATAGTCAACATCGACACAATCTACTAAATTCGAAGAAGAAGCCCAGTCCAAACAGATGAAAATGGAGGACGGTTTTGATGAAGTACTATCTATATGCAAGGATTTGACTTCTAATATCAAGAGACTTGAAGCAAATGAACGAACGTGAAAATGTAATTAACCCAAAAAAAATATAAATGTTCGACGAATACTGCTCTCCCGTCGCATAAAGAATATGGTAGTCGATTTTAAAATACAAAAAATAAATTACTATTTAAAGAACATTAAAATGGAATCAACATATGCTGCAAAAGAATTTCTCTTAAAATAAAGTGTTACATTGTCAGTAGCATCTCTTTGTGAGTTCTGTTTTTTAAGACAACTAACATCAGGAGTTTAAGACAATAACATGTTCTTATGTTTTTTAAAGTGTAATAGCATTATGATCGACATAGCTAGAGTCCTTTAAATACGAAAAAGCTTCAAATTGTGGGCTCATCTGAGGATTCTGATCTTCTTCCACAAAGTAACCTCTCAAAAATTGTGGCAAGAGGATCAACCAATATTAACTGTTGAAATCCAGAAATCGAGAAGGGAAGAAAGGCGGCAGAATTTTTAATCCACACATACAAACTACCTTAAAACTATAGGGAAGAAGGAAGAGAAAGCAAATTCGTCACTTGGATCGCCTCGTAGTTTTGTCTCTGGCTCTTTTTGCCAGTACCTGAGGTAAATCCAACCCAGAAAGGCGGCAGAATTTTTAACCTATGATTTTTCACATAAATAAACTTATGAGTATCAACAAGCTTTATTTCTAAAGTAATGAAGCAAGTGATGTTCCAACTTAAGAGATTTCTGTCCACAACTTGAGAGATTTTTGCACTGGAGGAGCTCAAATTTGCGTTGCATACCTCAATTTCTTAATGGTTCTATCTGAACCAACAATTCTCGTCAGTAAGTATTCAACCAACAATTTTTAAAATAGTTATGATACAATATGAAAAAAGTTAGGATGCAATGTGAAAAAAGCTTTGATGCGAAATGAGAGTCATAAGCCTGTATGGCATGTTACGGAGATTTATTAAAACATTATGTAATGAATGGTGAGGTTGAGTTGATGGAGAAAAAAAATATTGTATGACCTTATGATAAGCAAACTAGTTAGGAAAAGAGGAGTTTAATTGATTTTCTTGTTATGAGTTGGCTACGTCATATAATAAAGTTGATCGTATTGAAATTCAATTGATTATATTCTATATATGTTGCTCATTTTGACTTGTTTGACACTATACCAAATGTAAATATATAGGTGATGCCGGTTATTTACTTATTGAGTTGTAGCTCATTCCTTTGCTTATATTTTTCAGGAATAGATCTTGTGATGTCTACCTACCGAGGGCTATGTCCAACCCCTTGCATTTTAATCAGGTGGGGTCAGTACGTAGTTTTCTTCTCACCCGTCAGTACAAAAGAAGTTACATTTTGGGAATATATAAATACGAATGACGAATGTGGATGATGTATGAACTAATCATAAAGTTTCATTTTTGGTGTTTGATATGCGAATATGTGTGTATATATACAAACTTGTGGATGAGAAGCTAATAGTGTTTATCATAACGATGAGATAACGTAAGTATATTTAGCAGGAATTGTATTATGTGTATATTTACATATACATATAACACGATTTACTTTAAATATGATACTTAAAGAAGATATAATCATAGTATCGTTAGAGGGTGCTACATAAAATGATGACATACAAAACATTTTCAATACTTAAAATAGTGAACAAAACCAAAGAGAGGCTGTTTGCTCCTATACAATTTACAAACATATTTGTGTAATTAATTGGGATTAATGTTAAGAATGAATTATAACGAGCTCTTTTGAGATTTGGTGTAATTACAAACATGTCTTCACTATTTGAAAAATTTTCAATACCATCTAATTATGACGATTGTTAATAACTAGTCGAATCCATTAGTCCTCGTTATGTTTCCATCTATATTTAGTGGTCAGCTAATCAAAATGCCTTTGTGGATTATGAATTATAATTTTATTTATTTTTAAAATTTTTTTTAAAAATAAACGAAATGAATATGTTTTTTTTAAAAAAAAAGTCCATCCAACAAGTCCATCTTTTTAAAAAATTTTAATTCTTTTACAAAAAGAAAAAAATACAACAAAGGTAGAGCTAACAATTTTAAACCTCCATCCAAAAATTATATAATTTTATCAAATATCAGGTGGGTATTTATAATTTTTCAAACAAAAAAGTTAGGCTTAACTGCAATTACTGCCCCGTTTCTATAGGCTAGTGGCAAAACAAGGACCGTATAAACAGGGTGACAATCTATGCCGTGTATCTATTAAAATTTGCGCAATTACTAACCTCTGACTATATACCCTTTTGATGATAAAACCTTAATAAAGCCTCAGTAGTCCTTTTTGCATGCTCTTAGTATGACCCAACATGCTTTGGAAATAAATTAAGCGTCATAAATTCATATCTTGTTCTGAATACCTTGTTTTCGGGTATTCCAAGTCCTCGATTTTACAAACTTCCTCCAACCACACTACCACAGTAAATGGTTCGTAGGCACTTGGCTCCTTCAACAATAAACATCACAGCCCTATTTTGTTTCCTACCTTAGGCCGTATAAGACACTCTAATATAGGGATTTCATAGAATTTTGAATAAACAAGTTGAACATAAGTCTTATATTTATTAAAGAAATCTATGAAATATTACATAGATATTATATCCTCAATTCGAGAAGACAACTATTTAGCCTCTCATATGAAAAAGGTCTTGACTTATTGGGGAACCCCACATAATCTAAGAAATTTATAAATACAAAGACTCTGAACTCGAAATATTATATCGTGAAGAGTTTGAGAACTTTTTCTTATGATCATCATCTGCTTAATTAATCCTTTATTTATAGTCATTCGCGGACGACCAACACGGACTTCAAACTTGATTGTTGATGAAGCCACTGTGTTTGTCATCTTCTTGTCTTTTCTGAATGACGTCATTGCGTTTGTCATCTTCTTATCCTTTTTAGTTGTTGGCCGTGATAGCTTGTCGACCACTTGAATGCTAGCTAAATTTCCAACTTTCTAACTGTTGGCCTTTGATATCTTCTGC
This sequence comes from Sesamum indicum, assembly GCF_026168435.1. Lineage (NCBI taxonomy): Eukaryota > Viridiplantae > Streptophyta > Magnoliopsida > Lamiales > Pedaliaceae > Sesamum > Sesamum indicum. Next base: position 1,232,779 of record NC_142667.1, on the reverse strand, counting down.
CGACAGTCCCACTCTTGAATTTTTATATCTTTTAGATTTTACTTTGTTTTGTAAATATTTTTTCTTTTAGCTTTGTTCAATTTCGACTCAGGTTTCTGTTGGGAACCCAAATTTTAGTCCCAAACAAGGATTTTTTTTCTTATTTTTCACAGCAAGCGCATACATGACTATGCCATTACCCAACATGCAACATGTCGTATGTTTTCATCTTTGTAGACTCAATTGCTGGCAGCTTATTTTCCCATTGCCCAACATGCAGCTCTCAGCAAATTTGGTGCTTTTTCCTGTCATGGAATTTAATAGGAATGATTCATTTAATTTATTTGAAAATATTTTAAACAGATACTTGACTTTGTCCATCTCGGTGAGACAGATCCATAATCCCCAAACTTTTGGTGGAAATGTCATCTTCACTTATAGCGAACATCAGTGGAGCTTCTCCAGAGGCAGCTTTGTTTTTGTTGAGAGCTACCACGTTCGACCTCTGGAACTTCATAAAATGAAATGCTAGATGATACCATTTTCCTGTAGTCCCCGGAGCTACTAATACGAATTTTATCTCTGGAATATCTCCTCTCTTTAAGTGGGGGTTATTCCACTCTGGAAGTTTTGAAATTTCCTAAAAGACAGCGTGAGATAGTATGAACTGAAGCTAGACCTCCAAAACCATACCATTTTTTGACATCATCTGGCTTGGACCTCTCTAACATCTAGACTCTATTAGAGTTTTCGGATGTTTTGATGATGGTCTTGCCAGGATTTATTCCCTTGCGAGAAGTTAATTTTTCCTACATGCACTGATAATCTTGCCAAGCAAAAGAAGATATCAATTCATTAGTATTAACCTTATAAGTGTTTCTCATCGGCCTAAGGCTAAAGTCTCCCTCTTTAATACCAAAGGTGGTGGGTTGACTAGAATCATCATAAATTTGCACTTCCTATGACTCAATTATTGACATTTCACCAGAGTCTGACGATGGCTTTGTGTAACCGATATTTGAATCCGATGCTACAGGTTTAGAGCTCTGCACACTAAGGGCATATTTAGGGTCATGCTCCCTCTACTCGTATGTCATCCTTGAAGGTGATGCTTTCTAAATTGGTTCACGTAATAATTCTATAGCTAAGTGGATGCTAATAAGGAACTTCTTATGGTGACCTGGATAGTGTCTAGATCAGCTCTTTAAATTTGTCCAGCAACTTGGGCATTTACTGTTGTCTGTCCGAACTTCTTCTCAAGCTCTCGAGATTTTCCCGGAGGTGCTTGGTCTCAACAGATGGAGTTTACTTCAGATGCCTCCATATATTGTCGGAAAATCTGCAAGAACATTCTCATGAGTTCAACCAATAACCGTACGATCCGGTACTGGGTTGATCAATCAATCAAGTCAACAATCAAGCATAAATACATGATAAATCTTTAATTTCTCTTCTAAATGTATATTATTTCTTTTAAGTGCCTTATTAAGTTTAACTATTTTATGTTATTTTTAAATATAAAATCTCGATTTTTCTTCCCAGTTCAGTTTTGCGGTTCCTGTTAAATTATCTCTGATAATTTAGTGTATCTGATTTTTTGTTAAATTTGAAAATACATAATAATCTTTCTTATATTTGAGCTTTGTAAGTTTGTTTTTAATTTAATTTTATTATATTCTAAATACTATTGGACTATTAATGTCAAAGAAAAACAACCAATTTCTTTTACAGATTGGTTGTTGAGTATATTAATATTATTTATTATTTATTATTTTTTAAATATTAATAATTATTTATGATATAAATATGACGTCACTAGTTCGACTACAGTTGATCCAACAGTTGAACCAGTGACCCGTAACCCACTTAATTTTTCAAAAAATAAAATAAAATAAAATAGAACCTCACTTAATTTTGTTTACATTTATAGTTTTCATTTATTTTGTCTTTTAATAATACCTATGTCACTTTCTTTTTATTTTTGGTGTGTTCATTCATAAAAGTTTTATTTTTAGATAATTTGTTGTTATAAATTTTCTTTCTGATGTAATCTTATCATTCCAATTTATAAGTTTTAGTCTCCATCTCAATTATATAATATAATACTCACACATACATTGAATTTTTTATTTTAATTTTGACATAGAGCTTTGATTTTTATTTTTATTTTTATTTGTTGTCTGTCGCAGTTTTCATTGAATTTGTATTTAATTAAACAAACATGCATTTTCAACAATCTTATTGACGTTTAGTTGTTTTATATATTTTTAATATACAAGTAGATATGTGTATAGTAGCTCACATCATTATTATTTTGAACTTTTACGATATGTTATGATTTCTCTCTCTGGTCGGCTCGTAGCTACAAAATTTGCAGTAGTCCAAATCAATATCGTTCTTCCAGTACAACATGTAACCATTTTTATATTCATCAATCTTCTCAACAGGTAAGCCCAAGTCTCTTATAATTTTCCTCGTACTATAATAATCCTGGGGCAGGGTGTGGTCGAGCGGCAATATAGGATCCGCCCACTGCGATATTCAATCATATATATATTAAGAAATATGACCATCGACTTTGATATTCACGAACTCAACTACAGTCCTCAATTGAAATTGCCTGCAACCATTCCATAACGACTGCTCGGTATCATGTACTACATCGTGAAACTGATCTTCTAGCCCAGATACATAATCTTAGGGGCCATCGCGGTAGTATGAACTAGGCCCTGTATCGGTAGGACACAACCTCATACCATCATCAGGCACACCATCAGGGTTATAATTAGAAGACCAGACAGCCGGCCCGGCGGCATCAAAAACCATCCTCTACGCCCAATCAATTTGTACCGCATCACCCCAAGGCGTACTCGTCCCCTGCATAACATGAGAAACAGGAGTTTGCTCCTCCCACAACGGGGCCGCTGGGATGGCCTCAAAATATTCCTACACCCTCTCCTCGTCATAAGCAGTCCAATTATAATATTCCGGCATAAAATCTTTCATAAATAGGTCGAAATTAACCTCGTTCGTGGTTTTGAAAATTTTATTTTTGCACTTTCGAAAAGGGCACTTAATTTTCTCACCGTCCATATATGGATGTTGAGAGTTCGCCCATTCTATAAATGTAGCAACACCATCCTGAAATTCCAAAGTAAGACCCGCATTATTTGAAAGGTTCTTCTCGTACATCCATCTCCTCAACTGCCCGAACATGATAATTAGTTCTACACACACACATATATATTATTATAATATTAAATTTAATTAATTATAACAAATTATAATAAATATATACTCAATTGACAAATAAAGGGTTAAAGTTGTTACCTGATCAAAATAACTCGAAATATAAAGAAAAAAATTACAAACAGACTTCATGAAAAAGAGTACAAAAATATTAGTAGGACAATGAGAATATAAAAAAAAATTGAGAGAAATTAAAAAATAGAGAGAAAATAAGAAGAATGGAAGGAGATAGTGAGATTAAACGGAGGAACACAGTTATATAGAAAAATTTGAAACGGTCTTTGGAACGGCGATAAGAACACATATCTAGCCATTAGAAAGCAGCCGTTAATTCACATTTTTGGGATAGTAATTGGGACAATTTTTGGAACGACCCTTGAAATATAGCCATTGATGATCAGTTGGAACAGACTCAGTAACACCTAGAACATAATTTAAATGAATCATTCCAATTTGTACCAGCATTTGAAAAAGTTTTAGAAACACATTGTTTCTTAAATAAAACTAATATTTTGGAACGATTTTTGGCATATTTTATTAAGAATGTACGAAAATTGTTTCAAATTGTACCTCATTTTAGAATACATTTTCGAACTGTCACTTCTAGGATATATATTACAATAGATATAGGAACAGTTTGGTTGTGACCGTTCTTAAATCTAATATAGTGTTCCAAATTGAGTTACAACGATTTTTCGTTACTATTTTGGCACGGAATGCGGAATGGATTTAGTAACTGTTACTTTGAAACTCAACTTGGAACGGTTCGACCATTCCAAATTTATAACCCAACCTGACGTCATGTTTCAATGTCCGTTCCTGATGTGTTCCAAACCTCGTTCCAAGATTGAACGGGCTTTGGAATGGTTGGTTAGATCGTGCCAAATTCCACCTTTTTTTTCAGTTAATAGGCTTAAATGCATTCTTGGTCCATAAATAGGTCATTTGGCATTTTCGTTCTTTAACTTTTTAGATTGATATTTTGGTCAAACATCTTTTAAATTTTCATAACTTTAGTCCTTTTTTAGCCAGAGGTCACCACCACCAGCAAAAAGGTGAACTCCAAAAAAAAAGGGGGGCTTAAATTGTAAAAATAAAAAAATATAAAATCAAAATATAATTCTAAAAGGTTAAAGGATAAAAATGAGCTAATAAAAATAATAGCCAAATTTTAAAAGGCCATATGAGAAGGGTAAATAATAACCCGAAAATTAAAAGGATGTAGAATGAAAGTGTTATCCTAAAAATTATAAGGCGAAAACACCAAATGAAAGTGTTATCCTACAAAATGTGTTTAATTTAATAATGCTCCCACTAAACAATATAATACTTTATTCATACACAATAACTAATAAAACTTGCATCATTCCAAAAAAAATTCATCTTATCAATTAATCAAATAATAGTACCTGAATGAAATAATAAAATTAGATAAGAAAGCAAATAAAATATAAAAATTTTAAAATATTTAATATGTAAAGTGTAAATTTAATTATTTTTAAATTATTCAAATTATTTAAGAACTCCAATATCAACTTTAAATATATAATTTTAAAAATAAATTTAAAGCAGTAAAATTGAACTAAAATTATTATACTAAGGATAAAGTAGTAGAAAGTAAAGTTGTATTTATTTAGAACAAAGCCCTTTTTTTTTATTGCCGTTTCAGAAATAGAAATTGGAATTTCAAACATGTCAAAGTAGTTTTTTTAAGGCAGAAGCTAAAAATAGTACCTCTAATAGTATTTAAGAAGAAATTGGATTTCAACAGTACAAGACATCTAAAATCAAGATGGTGTAGAAAACCGATACAATTTTTATTGAAGTAAATATTTTTTTAGAGTCTTTTTAAATATAATCGAAACTCCCAATGTTTTATAATTGAAACTCCCAATGGGCGTCGAGACTGCCGAGAGGCTCCGTGTGACGTGCAAGGTTGCCCTGCGGGCTGCGGGATATCAGGGGCAACACCTCTCATGCGAATGGGTGATCGAGACAATCATTCGAAAACCTCGTGATCCAACTCATGAAACAACACAAAAGTATTTAATAACTAGATGCAAAATATTAATTCAAATATTTAAGATCTATCTATTTGTATATCTAGTTTGTTACATAACTTTTATATTGTAAAAGTATGAATAATTTAAAATATTTATATTTTTTTAATTCTTTCGCATTGCCTATTATAATTTTCTCATAAAAAATAAATTATTGATCCTATATATTAATAAATAAGTACCTGTCAATTGTGCGTGACTGATATTCAATAGTCCGAAATCTCTAAATCAAAATGGAGTGTAAAAAGGTTAAGAAAATGGGTACATGAAGCATATTGACTTGACTTAATTACTGGTTCCAAGCTCAGTCAAGCCGAAAGAGACTCTCATTATTATGTTTATTGTGTTTTTTAGATATGCAACTTTATATGAGGGCATAATTTTTTTTTATCATATTCAGAAAAGATTATTTTCATTTTTAATACCAGAATTATTGAGAGTTGTCGCTTTTGTTACCATAAGATACAAAACACGCCTTTTTGATCCAAGTTAACGACAGAGGCCATGTATCCGCACGTAGCCATTAACAGCCGTTAACTCCTATTAGCTCACGTGAGACTGATTTTGACTTCAGAAATACTATTTAATGGTACAAACACCAAAATGTATTTTTTTGTACCATTAAAAGGAAAAAAATATTTTGACCGATTTTCATCACAAACTACAAGATTTTTTTTTTATTTTTTACAAAATTAAAAATATTAATAAAATTTTATTTTAATATATATAATAAATAGTTATAAAATTATAATTATTTTTATTTCAGATAATTTTTAGGACCTATTTCATTATTTTTAAAATTAAATTATCATTTAGTCTAAATATATATATTAATATTTGAGCACAAACTATAAAAAGTAAAAATTTATTTTTGTGTAAAAATATTAGATAATTTTTTAATTAAATAATAAATTAATGTTTAAATTAAAATTACTTACATTCGAGTTATATTCTAGAAATAAAATTAAAATTTATTTCTTTATTTTATGGTCAAAATTTATTAAAATACTTTTAGACAATTTATAATAAAAATTCTATTTAAAACAAAATTAATACTTTCTACAATGTATCACGAATGTAAATAATTATAACTTAAGACTTAATTTATTATTTAATAAAAATTATCTAATACTTTTATTCAAAAAATAAAATTTATTTTTTATAGTTTGTGCTCAAATATTAATATATTTTAGATCAAATAATAATTAATTTCGGAAAAGTGAAGTAGAGCCTAAAAATTATTTGCATAAATATCATTATAATTTTAAATCTATTTATTGTATATATTAACATAAATTTTCCCATCATTAGTTTGTGGCCAAAGTTGGATAACTAAATAACTAAAGAAATTCTTATAGTAAAAAATAACAAGTGGCGGCCAAAATATTAAACATAACTAAATTAAAACCATGATAGTTTTTAACTATAGCTAGAAATCATGACAAAATATTAATTAAGTATGATATTTTGGAAGTGGAGTGTAAAAAGGTTAAGAAAATGGGTAGATGAAGAATATTGACTTGACTTAATTATTGGTCCCAAGTTCAGTCAAGGTATGTGATTAGCAGTAATCAACGGTAATGCCATACAAAGACTTTGAAAGTCGTCGGCGTGTAAGAAAAATAGAAGTTAATTTAAAGCCACCTGCCACTGACTCATATTGGTGCAGCCTTCCTTCACTATGGGAATTTCTTTGTATTCTCAGTGTTTCTTCTGCTTCATCTGCATACTTTCAATATTTTGCATAACTAATTGTTTTATTCAAAATGCTTACAGCCAATGCCTGCAGGATTAGAGAAATTTCTTGCTTCAACTGAGGAATGATCTTATATTCAATAGCACTCGATCACGAAAACTGGTGCTCTGGAATCAGACTCAAGATTGTTACAACTGGGTCGGTGTGGAATGTGATGGTGTGGGGCATGTGATCAGTTTGCAGCTCGATGGGGAGGGAATTTCGGGTGGGATTCATAACATGTCAAGTCTTTCTGGCTTTCGGTACCTGGAGAAGCTAAACTTGGCTGAGAATAACTTTAGAGCTCAGATTCCAGGTGGGATTCTAAACCTTAAACATTTGACGCATTTGAATTTATCAGATGCTGGTTTTGGTGGACAGGTTCCAATTGAAGTTTCACTAATGAGGAGATTGGTCACTCTCGATCTCTTATATAACGGTCTAGAAATTGAGAATCCGAATTTGAAGATGCTTCTTCAGAATCTAACCGGGCTAAGAGAGCTTTATCTCGATGGCGTGCAGATGTCGTCAGCAGTTCTTAATTTCTTCGCTAACTTCTCACATCCGACTACCTTGTCTCTCAGTGGATGTGATTTAAGAGGTTCATTCCCTAATATGATCTTCCAATTACCTACCCTAGAGAATCTTGATTTATCCTTCAATCAGTTACTCACTGGCTCCATACTACAATTTCATCAAAATGCATCTCTTAGGACTTTGTTGCTTCTAGATACTAACTTCTCAGGCCCATTACCAAATTCTATTGGTAATCTTAGCATGTTATCCAAAATAATGATGTCCAATTGCAGCTTCACTGGACCTATTCCATCCACGATTTCTAACTGGGCTAATTTATGTGGACTTATCCAGGAACTTCTTCACCGGTTCAATCCCATCATTTTACATGTCCAAGAACCTTCAACGAGTAGACCTTAGTGATAATTCACTTAGTGGGAGCATCCCCAAGTCTCTCTTTAGTCTTCCTTCACTACGAATACTTAGACTTTCCAACAACCAGTTAAGTGGTCGAGTCTATGAATTTTCAACTTTACATTTTCCTCACATAGTTGCGCTAGATTTAAGCCGTAATAAACTGGAAGGGCAAATTCCCAAGTCATTTTTCACACTAGAAAGGCTTGAAACTCTTAAACTTTCTTACAACTTCTTCAATGGCACAGTTCAATTAGGAAAGTTGCAAAGGCTACATAATCTTGTGGAGCTAGACCTTTCGTACAACAATTTATCTATTGACACAAGCATCACTAATACAAATTTGTCGAGGTTTCCCCAGCTATTCTCGTTATCCCTAGCTTCTTGCAACCTACATAATTTTCCTGATCTTACAAACCAACACAACCTGAGGTTGTTGAACCTCTCAAACAACCGGATAATTGGGGAAGTACCTAATTGGATTTGGGAAATTGGAAATGGAACACTTATCGGTTTGGATCTTTCTTCGGATATGTTGGTTAGTCTTCAGAAGCCATATCACTTTCCTAGTTCACTTATACATCTGGACTTACACTCAAACCTACTCCAGGGTGAGTTGCCCCCTATACCCCAACATGCTAACTATATAGATTACTCCAATAACAAATTTGAAAAGTCCATTCCACTTAACATTGGAGACTCCATTACCAATCTTGGTTACTTGTCTATTGCAAACAATAGCCTAACTAAAGCATTCCGACATCCTTTTGCAATGCTACTGAACTTGAAGTTCTTGACTTGTCCTCCAATAAATTGAGCGGGAGCATACCGCCTTGTTTGGTGGAAAAAGTTGAGCAACTTGCGGTGTTGAAACTTGGGGGAAACAACATCAATGGCCATATACCGGATACATTTTCTGTCTATTGTCGTCTAGAAATTTTGGATATGAGTCAGAACTATTTAGAAGGGAGGCTCCCAGTGTCCCTAGCCAATTGCAAATCGTTACAGATCTTGAATGTCGGAAACAACAACATCGATGATGGTTTCCCATGCATGCTGCCATCTAGCTTGCGTGTCCTCGTCTTGCGCTCCAACAGATTTCATGGACAAGTGAGATGTAGCAGAAGCTGGACAGATCTCCAAATCATTGATATCGCTTCTAACAATTTCACTGGTTATCTGTACACAAAGAGCTTCCGGGGAATGATGCAAGAAAAGGATGCACGCCTGGAAAGTGACTACATTCATTACTATGCAGATTTTGTATTTGGTGAATACTACCAGGGCACAGTGAAAGTAATCGTCAAAGGAGTGGAACTGGAGTTGGTGAAGATTTTGACAATCTTTACAGCCATTGATTTCTCTTGCAATAATTTCCAAGGGGAGATACCAGATGCAATCGGTGATCTTAGATCTCTTCACATTCTCAACTTATCCCACAATACTTTCGTAGGAACAATTCCAAAATCACTGGGTAAGTTGACGTATATTGAGTCGGTCGACCTCTCAACCAACCAGCTAACAGGGGAAATACCAAAAGAGCTTACACGCCTCACATTCCTTGCAGTCTTGAATCTATCCCACAATCAGTTGATCGGGCCAATCCCAAGTGGTCCTCAGTTTCAAACATTTTCAACAGATTCCTTCCAAGGAAACATAGGGCTATGTGGTTTCCCTTTCAACATAAGTTGCAGGCATGCAGTGGAAGAAGACGACGTGCCACCACCTAATCCACATCAAGAGGACGAGGCCATCAATTGGGAATATGTATCTGTTGCACTTGGGTATGTTGTCGGCTTAGGAAGCATTCTCTGGATGCTTTTCTCTAGTCAAAGCTTCAGACACAAGTTCAATGATCAGACTGAGCAAGCTTTTCAAAAGATATTTAACGCCAAAAACAGGAGAAAAGGACACAGAGGAAGAACAAATAGAAGACGCCAATGCTGAAACTATACAACAGAGTAAGGAAATTAGCCATAAATGCTATGTATCATATTCATGCAATGAATAAAAAAGGAGATTTTTCCTGAGTATATTTTCTTAGATTACTGAATTTTTATGTTAAAATCAAGGTATGAGATTAGCAGTAATCAACCAAAATGCCATAAATCATTATTTTGGTGGAAGACACTGCTGATTATAACCAGTAAAGAGTTCCTGGACTAGCAGAATATTACCCACGATAGAGCGATCAAGAATAAAATTACTTTGGGATAGGCTAATAATCTTATCCAACACACTGCTCAGTCACTGTACAAATATTTTAGTGATAGCCTTAAAATCAAGGTACGTGATTAGTAGTAATAAACCAAAATGCCATAAATCAATATTTTGATAAAAGGGTGGTTTCTATTGATGCTCTAAATCATTATTTGTGGCTGAAAGAGATACTAATTTTTCTTTTCTTGCAAAAAGACTGCATATGGGAAATTGGATGTAGATATTTATAAGATATTTATTGGTTCACAATAATAAGAAAAATAATGACTCGTAAAATGATGGCTAATACTGTAAATGATATAAATCATCACAAGGGAATTTTCTTGTTAATGATACCAAATATAACTTGTATTTTTTTTCATCTTTCAAGGTATCTCAATTTCAAATATTTTCAACAGATTCCTTCCAAGAAAACACAATGCTATATGGTTTCCCTCTCAATATAAGTTGCAGCCGTGCAGGCGAAAACGACAACGACAATGACAACCTATGTGTGTGACTAGTAGTAATTAAACGGAAATGCCATAAATTCGCATGCATGTAAAGGGTCGTGATTTTTTTTATGCACTAAATCTTTATGTGTTGGTGGAAAATATAATAATTTTTATTATTTATTCAATTATATAAAAACTAAAAAATAAATTAATCCATTATTTTTATCTTTGTATCTCGCTTTAATTTCTCATCTTTTAAATAAGTTATAAGATAAATTATATTTTACTATTTGAACTATATCTATTTTTACATTCTGTCATTTAACCTTTTTATTGTGTCAACTTACAATCTCAACTTGACAAACTTTGTAAGTTACCATATACAGTAAAACTTCTATAAATTAATACTCTATAAATTAATAAACTCTCTAAAATAATAAAATCTTCCGGTCCCGACTTGGGCCTTTGTAAAAAATCATAAAATTCGATAAGATAATAAGATAATAATTTTTCAGAAAATTCCTTTATAAATACTAGGTCCCATTAAAACTCTAAATTAATAATTCATAAATATTACAATTATAAATATTATGGTAATTTGCTAAAATATGAAGTTTGTAATGCTTTATGCATTTGATCATTCATGAATGATTTTACGATGCCTTTTAGATGATAAGACATGGTGGGTTGTTATGAATTATTTTATTTTCATATTGAGATTTATATAGTATATATTTCATTCATCATGTATGAATATATTTAATTAGCTATAATAGTTATTGAAGTGCAACGAATTAATGTAAACATGTATATTTAAGTAATTTCAATGAATTGATACATGCGTCTATGAATATAATAGTTAATTGTATACAATGAATTGATATTATACATAAATATATTTAATTAGTTACAAAGAATTGATTGATGCATGAATATAATCAATGAAACATATATGAATTCAGTTATTTTTAATACATATGTACTAAATTTGCTGAATTTAAAAAGTCTCTCTTTTAATTAATAAAATATTAATTTATCGATAAATTAATATCTCTCTAAATTAATAAAATTTCATGGTCCCAAGATTATTAATTTATAGAGGTTTTACTGTATGATAATTTTGCGATCAATTCTTATGCTAAAAAGGTATCACATGCAGTGTTACATTCATTTGGGAAAAAAGAACTTGTCTTTTGTATATCAGATGTACACTGCATAAGATGTTTTTTAAACAGAAAAATCGACCAAAAATTGATATATATGGTCGTGAAATTGAGATGATAAATTGACATACAAAAATATTTAAATGACAAAATGCAAAAATAGGTATACTCAGATAACAAAATATAATTTATCTTAAAACTTTTATTTTAATTCTGTTAAATCAAAAATAAATTATAATAAAGTGGATAAAATATTTAACTCATCATAAGTAAGATTGAAAAAGCTCAGGCTGTAATTCAAACCCAATAACTTTTGAAATGGCTTAATAAAAATAATACTAAATATTTCCAAACCTTTTAAAACCCAAAACATATATTTTTCAAAAGCAATGTGAAAACAATCCCAAACGAGGCGATTAAGACTGCAAATAATATATAATTATTAAACCTTAATCATGGCAAATTCGTCTTTTCTTAAATTTTACTATGTGCCAAAAGGGATATTAGTGGTCTTGAAACCACTAAATAAATTCATATATCACACATAATACTATGTGCAAAGGCCGTGATTTTTTATTTATGCTCTAAATATTTATTTGTGGGTAAAAAGATAATAATTTAAAAAAAAAAAAGACTGCATAAAGGAAACTGAAGGAAGACATTTATATGATATTTATACCATCATAAAAAACAAGAAAACTAATTGATACACTACAAAATAAATACGGAAACTTGTAATGGCCTCAGCCTTTGTTACACATTTGTAATGAATAAGTTGTGATGACGTCATATAGGAAATAATAACAATTTCATTAATTTGTAATGGTTAAAACAGTTAAAGAGGTTGTTATTAAGTAATTATGTTTCAATAGTCATTACAAGTTAACTACTGTTACAATTTGTAATGATTTTTGTAATTACTTTTGAAATTAGGGATGGCCAACAATCTTTATATTGATAGTCGTTCCAAAAGATGTATGTAAGGCTGTTACAAAGGTGTAAACATGAAAGACCATTACAAAAATAGATAATGATTTTTGATCGTTACTAGTTTCATATAATTTTTGGGACGGACGATTAAATTTGTAAGGGTCTATGGAAAGAAAGGGTGGCCGTTACAAGGGCCGTGTAAATAACCGTGAGAAAATCTATGTAGAACATGTGTTACAAAGTCCATGCTAATATGGACATCATTTTTTCCCTCGTGTATTATAAAGACCGTTCCAAATACGGACATTATAATGGTGTTTTCAAAGGCCGTAACAAAATCAGTACAAAAAAGCTTACATATATGTGTGTTGTAAGTTGTTTCCATTTTATTTCATTTGTTCTAGAATTGATTATTAACAATAGACACTCCAGTATCTCTCTAATTTTCGTGCATATACACTTAATTAGGTAGAATTGCTTAATTTTTGGGCTGGCAACTGCTGATCTTTTTAGTTAGTTGACCAAGTAACAACTTTTAAACATTTTTTAATTAAATTGTACTTTGATTATTTTAGTTTTGTGATATTTTGATGTTATATGTTATGTATTCTTGGTGTAATATAATATTTATAAATTTATAAGTCGTAATTATATATGTGTGTGAATATATAGTGCTATATTATCATATTACGACAATTGAGGAGATGGATGTATAACAAAAACATACCGGTGAGTGCATGTCTTGCACTTGAGTTTGATGATGGGGTTAAAACTTTCATAAAATGGGTCAAGTGTTAGCATGGATATATGAATGGAGACAAAATTAGGTGTCCATGCTCGAAGTGCAAAAATAAAAAGTTTAAAACACCCGATGATGTCAGTTATCACTTATGTTTGCGCGATTTATACCAGAATATTATAGTTGAACTTTGCATGACAAGAAGAGGGTGTAGGAGAACTTTGATGTTGTGACTGTCCCTCCTAGTGCAGGAGGAGCAAACCCCGGCTGCTCAGAAGGAGGGTAATTATTCCCACTAGGTTGATGAACAACAGATAGATTGGGCACAGGAGATGGTTCATTTATGTAGCCGGGCTGGGTTAATTTTTCTTCTTACCACGATCATGTTTTATTATGGTACGAGGTTCTATCCTACTGATGTCGGTCCTATTTCATATTATTACGATGGTGGCCCCTATGATTATTTGTCAAGATTGTCAAACCATTTTTACAATGTAGTGCTCACTGCTAACTAACCCTTGTGGAGCGGTTATACCAAATCTCAGTTGGCGACAGTTGTTGGTTTGGTGGCTATCAAGGAAAATGGTCATAATTTTGAGCAATCGTATGATTGAATATCCTAATGGGCTAATAATATATTATCCCCCCCCCCCCCATCATTCCCTATCGAGAGATTACTACAGTACAATAAAATTGATAAAAGATTTGGGTTTACCCACTGAAAAGATTGGTGCATGTAAAAATAATTGTATATTGTACTGGAAGGACGACGTCGATTTGGAATACTTCAAGTTTTGTGAAGACGCTAGGTACAAGCTGGTGCAGGAGCGAGATCCCCGCCACAAGAAGTCCCCGTTTGTTGTTCTTAGGTACCTACCTCTTAAGGTACGTCTGCAAAGATTGTATGCTTCGAGAGAAACTGCATAGCATTGTATGCTTCGAGAGACAATGCCTTTGCATGGGTTTGTGCCACAGCGCAGTGCGGTCATACTTATTCATGTTACCCTGTTATACTTACACGTACAATCTCCCCCTGGGTATGTGCATGAGTTCTGAGTACATGTTTCTTACGAAGCTCTAATCGATGCGTGCTTGGATTCGTTGATCGATGAGTTGTTGCAATTGTGGCATGTGGGTGTTCGAACATACAACAACGTCATGGACCATGCATTCATTATGCGGACGGCGATGATGTGGACTGTAAATGACCTACCCGCCTATGGGATGGCATCTAGATGGAGTACCGCCAATATTATGGGGCATCCAACTTGTATGATACACGGCCATTCATTTGCAGCAAAATAGAAAGGCGTTTTACTTTGACTGCCACAGACAGTTTCTCCCTGAGGATTATTTCTACTGAAGGAACAAGAAAGCCTTCACAAAGAATAGTATGGAATATAAGATCGCACGTCTGAGACTTATAGGAGAGAAAATCCGCAATTGGGTTGCAGACATCAGTTCTACAGTTGAACAACCATTGACCCTCCCTTCTGGCTATAGTAGCAACCACAAGTCGACGAAGAAGACCATTTTTTGTGATCTTCCATATTGGGTAACGCATCTGATCTGACACAACATTGACGTCATGCACATTGAGAAAAATGTGTTTAACTATATATTCAGCCTGTGATAGACACAAAGGAAAAGACGAAGGATAATTTGAATGCAGGGAAGGACTTAAAGATTATATGTAATCGGTCGGAGCTTGAGTTGGACAAACGGAGACCGAACGCTATGCCTAAAGCGGTTTATACCATTACAAAAGAGCAGAAGAGGAGGATTTGTGAATGGATTTGTGTTCTTAAGTTTCGTGATCGATACGCGTCTAACATTGCCTGCTACGTCGACATGACAGAGTTGAGGATGTATGGCATGAAGAGCCACGATTGTCAGGTACATGCAGAAATTAATCCCGATTATCTGCCGTGAGATGTTTCCCGAGCATGTATGGAGTTCATTAATGGAGGTGAGTCTTTTACTCTAGAGCATATGCTCGACCACGATTGATGTCACCGAACTACATGAGTTGGAACACAATGATCTTCCATGTTAAATGTAGTAAGTAGGGTTGAATCCACAAAAATAGATTTTAAATTAATTCCTTCAAATAAAAATAAAAATAAAAGATGGGGAGGATTTTGTTTTAAATCTGAATATAAAACTAAATATAAGAAAAACTTAAAGAGAAAATATGAGAAAGACATTCCATTTAAAGATGGAATCATGCTTAATTCCACGATTGATCATAGGTGCAAGGATGACAATTATTCATGATAGATAAATTGATTATGGTCATTGGTAAGACCTAATAACCTCACATTTTCTTACCCTGTCGATAGTCAAGGAATTCCATTGACAGAACCACTAATCAGTAAACAATGTTG
Source organism: Sesamum indicum (assembly GCF_026168435.1). Lineage (NCBI taxonomy): Eukaryota > Viridiplantae > Streptophyta > Magnoliopsida > Lamiales > Pedaliaceae > Sesamum > Sesamum indicum. The sequence continues at coordinate 1,216,953 of NC_142667.1, read as the reverse complement.
GAAATGATCTTAAAATTTAATTTACCGATAGCATTAACAACTAGAATGGTCCAATTCTAACCAATAAATTCCTACGATAATTTGTTTAAGTTAGATTGTGCATTTCCCACAAAATAATCGAAAAATTGTTCATAATCAATTATGCTATGTTACCACTAGTTATTGAACTAAACAAACAATTAGGGATTTGCAAGTTCAATTGGCTAGGCAAATATTCTTGACAATGAATAACGGTACCTATCATTCATAAATCAGATTATTTATAATAAAAGCACAGAGAACAACACAAATACCAATATGAATGAAAGTAGAAACTATAAATTAGATCTCACAACTCATTGGAATTAAGCATTCACCAAGTGTTTAACTAGAATTAAAAGAAAATAAAATATTATAGAAAAACACAGGAACATTCCCGCAGAATGAGACATCAAAAGATGTCTCTATGGTGATTACACCACTTATTTATATACTACTAGTTACCTAATTTTACTAGTACTAAAAAGGTAATTTCCTAACAAGACTAAAGACAATAAAACACTAAAGGAATTAATACTATAATCCTAAGGGAGAAAGATCATTTCAATCCTTTAAGTTTCCATGCGATTAATTTAGTCCTATAAGTTGGCGCATTTTTAATTTAATCCAGTAACTTTTAAAGTTGCTTAAATCAGGTCCCCAGATGAAATTTTGGACAATTTTGCCCTTTTCTAGCTTTAAAATGATCAATTTAGTACAGTTTCAATTATTGTGCATCCTAACGCATAATTTTGTACATGCTCGCCTAGAATGGTATCAGAGCTAGGTTTATTGAAGAAATGTATATTTATATTATTTATCCACTAATGGAGGAGACTCTTTGAGAGAAAATGGAACCGAACTAAAGTCCGAGTTACAATGAAACAGAAAATATTTCTAGATTTTGAAAATACAAAGAAGGGAATTTCTCATGAAAATTCTTGACAAATGAGACAATGGTCCCAAGAGGATTGACCCAAAACTTCTTAGGCCAGAACAAAAACAAGAATGACTGAGAAATTTTGAAGTACGACCGATACTACTAGGGAACGCGGTGAGGTATTTACACTCCACTGAAGTCCATGGTAGAATTCCAGCCAAGAGAAGCAAAACGGGTAAATTTCTGCATAATCACAGTTCTAAAAATTATGATTAAAGGAAGTGACTAGAAAGAACTCGAGCCAAAAACATCAAAAATCTCCGAAGATCTGAGTGAGATACACAAGACAGTTTATGAATATGGACATAAGTGAATTCGTGTACCTATGAAAATAGAATCTTTGAACCAGAAGGTAGATGAGATCCTCAAGATCCTTCCCAATCTACACAAGGATCTTACAGATCTGAAGACAGAAATTGCAATCTGAAGAGAAACCAAAAGGAGAATCGTGAGACATCTAAATCCAAACAAGATTGAATCAGAGACGCCCTTGGAACAGTACCTCTTCTACATCAGAAGGGGAAGACCACGAAGATTTCAAAGCCAAAGACCAGATAAGATCTGATCATAGCATCCATTAGATCCATAAAATAATGGAGGTGACGAGAGGAGATTTATCAGATTTACAAGAATTGGAAGAATCATTTTCCCAACTCGAAATTGTGGATTTAGTCAATATCCAAACCAATAAAATCACTCTAGCACTACCACCGCCGGAGGGAAGCACATGTTCCAATGATCCTCTACAGGATCATCCGATGAGAGAAAGTGTGGATTTTCACGCTATGCCACTCCAACTTTCGTGGGAACCAAGCTAAAAGAAAATTCAGGAAGAAATTCGAGAAGAGTGCTTGAAAATACACCTTGGGCGAGGACCATGCTCCAGCCCTTGCATCCATATGGCGCTATACTTAACCTCGATATTATCGATTTTTGAAATATTGATAAGTTGATAGATGAATAGGTTCCAACAATCAAGATTGCAGTAACTACCTTAAAACTCGACAAAGAAAACTTCATAAACTATTGGAGTTATGTTTGGAGGGTTTTGTGAAGATTGGATGGGATAATACCCTATAAGATACCAAAACACACATCCTTGCTGGAGATTCAAAAGGCGCGATAACAAACCAGCTAGGAAGGCTTATCAAGATCACTTCATCATAAATGGTTACTTCGAAGAAAGTAGAGTAGAAAAGGCTAAAGAATATATACAAGCTCCTCTTTAGCCTTAAACTAAGTATTTGCACATGAATATATCTATTTGTTTCATAAGTACTTCTTCCAGAATGGAGTAGCAACGGAAGTAGCAACTTCAATGTTCTTTGCAAAAGTATGTAGTCCATGGAAGAAAATATTGATTCAGTCATACAAAGTACCTGAAAGACAGCTAGATTCAGTTTCAAGGAGAATGTCTTTCCTTAAAGACAAATTGAAGGATTGGTATTATCAAGCATCCATCCAGAAAAATATGAAAAGACTAAGAGGTAAAATCAAACGAACTCCTCTCTATTGTGATAACAATGATATTTAAACTATTATAAGAAAATCGAGCAAGCCAAGAAAAAGGAGAAAGCAAAATAGTGACTCCTACCTTAGGGGTTCCAAAAGAAACTTTTATCGATGGATATCATGGTGGTCTAAGATAAAATCCAGAATATACAAATCTGGGCAGAAAATAGGACCAACGAGGGCTTCATCCCAAGGACCTAGAAGAACAAATGTAAGATCCACCGAAAGTACCCCTACAAGAAAAACTTTCAAATGGGTCCATACCCGAGCCAATGAAAGTTTCAAAGACTACAACTGCTGAACTTGAGAAGCAAGAGGACATATATCTCCCGACTGCCCACAAAAACGTGGTGAACTGAGAAAATTCGAAGCTACGGATGATATTCTAGATGCAGTTTACTATGACGATTTGGTACCCATCTATCAATTCTAAGATCTTCCGTCAGACGAAAGTGTCTATAAGGAGGAAGTAGAGACTAATTCGGATGGATCTTCAACCAAGTCAGAATAATTAAAATGAGGGAGATAGGTTTCAAACCTCCGAAAGTCTATCAGGATTCTTTTCCAGGATGACGGTGTCAAACAAAATAATGAAAAGAATCATGAGACAAGATTCCAACCTCAGCCTATATAACGGATTCAGGATTGGAGGAATTCGAAAAGTCCTAAACCAGATAGGATTGAACCAAAGGAAGCATCACATAATCTATAACGTAAGTTCAGGTGAGTTTGCTATACTATGGAACTTACTGATAATGCGATGGAAATGCAACTGATTCCTAAAGAAAAAATTCTTGAAGAATTAAGTAAGTTTAGATAAGAAGTAGCTGTTACTATGAATTGGATCCATATAGGAACTATTGAAGTAGTAATAAAAGTGACTTTTAAAAAAGGAATTGATTCAGAAATACATTTATCTATAATGGATAGAAGAATCAATAACCTAATAGATGGTTGTCTTGAAACATGATATGTAATTTGTATGCAGGAAAATTAATCTTTGACATTCATCCTAGGATTGCATACAACCTAACAGACCAAGATTTCAATAAAGTCTTAACCCTTCATCAAGATTTTAAAAGAAAATATCTAATGAAAGAAGAAAATTGACCATATTCTATAACTTATACAATTGCATATGCCCTTTTCAATACGCATCATTCAAATTTGTTTCTTAGAAAATAGTATATTGAGATCCTAGAATTTTCAAAGAATTTGCCAAGGTAATGACAACAGATCCAATAAGGATACCTAGAATAGATGGTGCCCATATCGTCATAAAAGATCACCCAATATTGGATAGAACACTTAGCTTTAGAATTGAGTTTAGTAGCAGGATGTCCTTTTCGGAAGATAGGGTTACGGGCTACAAAGAAAAGGAGAAAGAGTTATTAAGAGCTTTAACTCCTCAATTGATTATGGTAGATAATGGAAAGAGATACAGGTTATATTTGACATCACTAAGAAAGAAAATTTGTTTCCTTGTGAGACTGATATCATTTGCAACAACCTGTTGTTTTTTAAATATGAAGGCATATTAGAACTAGTAGGCCATGAAATTCTAGTTGCAAGTGTTGCAGGACGAGAAAATGGGAGTATGACTTTGGGGTTAAGTTTTCTCGAAGATCATAAACCATGAAAAATAAAAGGTAATGGAATGGAATTCAATCTTGATGGTGTTACCATAAAAAGATTGAATGACAAGTCCCCTTTCCATACATATATGTTGGTATGTTGTATAATCAATATAAGACAGAATATTTTGCAGCTTATATTGATTCAGGATCAGGGATTTGCACGGCAAAGCTTGGAGTTTTCCCTAAAGAAGTAAGGGAAACCTTACCCGTTATTGCAGGAAGGGATTTTTCACAAAAAATCCTAATACTCAATAAAGAGATACAAGAAGCCAAGATCATGATCGGAGGAGCATTTAGATAGCCCTGATTTAGGGTAAAAACACCTCCTATTTGCTTTTGTGATACAAGTGCCAATATCTTGCTAGGTAAGAATTTCATTCAAATATTTGCAAGATATATGCAAGATAATCAAAGGAATCTATTAATCTTTATTACTAATTATGGCAGTGAGATACAGGTGTTACAAAGAGAAAAGGCATTTAACATGACAATGCCTATAAATTTTTGCAGCAAATGTGGTGATTTCGATGCTAGATTAACTCATCCAAAAATGCAGGATAAGAGAAAATTTGATAAGGTTCTTTTATCTTTCAGGCAACAAGAACTCATCGACAAAGATAGCTTCTACAAGGAATCCGAGGAAGAAATTAGGAGCCTTAAGGAAGCACTGCAGGAAATGAAATCGCTAGAAGTTAGCGAGGAAAGCAAGCTTTCTCTTGAAAACATCAAGAAACTTATCCGGAGGAACTTTAGTAAAAACTCTCTGGCCTGGTGGGATACGAATCAGATCGAAACTACTCTGAAGGTCAAAGAAGAATGCAAGTACGAGTACGTTCGATACAAATCTATCTAGATGAACATGGAGGATAAGAAGGATATGCAGATTATTATCAAAAAGCATATCAGTTGGACTCATCGAACCTGGAGTCTCTACATATAGTAGCATTGGATTTTTGTTAAGAAACCATGATGAGATAAAGAGAGGTAAACCCATGTTGGTAATTAACTATCAAGGTATTAATAAAATATTAGAATTTGATGGTTATTACATTCCTAGTAGAGAACACTTAATTGATTGCATTAAAGGAGCAAAGTGTTTTCTAAATTCGATTGCAAATCTGATTTTTATTAGATTAAATTGGAGAGTGAATCAAATAAGTTTACTGCATTCTCAGCAACACAAGGACGATATATCTGGAATGTGCTTCCAATGGGTTTAACAACTGCACTCCAAATATTCAAAGAAAAATGGATAATCTTTTTAAATATTATCTTGAATCATGTTTGTCTACATTGACGACATACTGATTCCACCTAAAAACATCAAAGATCATACTAAATATTTTCTGATGCATGCCATAAAGAAGGTTTAGTACTTTCTGAGAAGAAAGCTACTATTACTGTCAATAAAATTGAATTTCTAGGATTCTTATTGACAAAACAAGAATTGAGTTACAGGATCATATTGTGGAGAAAATCCACAATTTTCTAGACATACTCAAAGACAAGAAGCATTTGCAGAACTTCTTGGGAGTTGTTAATTTTGCAGGTATCTTCATTAATGATCTTGCAAGATGCAGGAAGGATTTCCAACCACTTTTGAAAGAAATAGAGAGTTCAAAGTGAAAATTAGAAGAAATCCACACAAAAAAGGTTTGTAAGCTGAAATAAGTTTGCAGTAACCTGTCGAAGCTTGCTATACCACAGGACAAGAATGAATTGGTAGTCTACACAGACGTCAATGATTATAGATGGGTAGCAGTGCTCATAAAAAAGACCGCTACAGGGGAAGAACCTTGTAGATATACATGAGGATTGTTCTCAGAACATCAAGCCAAAGTTTGACACATTGACGATAAAGAATTCTTTGCGGTTTGGAAGGCTTTAATAAATAGCCTTTATTTTTACTTGTTAAAGAATTTACTTTAAAGGTTGATAATACTAATGTCAGGACATTCTTATAAAATAAATTAGAATCAAAGATCAAGAAAGCTTGTATTATCAAATGGCAAGTTGAATACCAATATTATTGTTATAATATTTTCGTTATTAAATCTCATGAAAATATTCTTGTAGATTTCCTGACAAGAGATGGAGGCATTTTAAGAAAACTCCATCATGCTGAGGCTCAAGCACCTCCTTGAAAACCTCGAGGAGCTTGACAGGAAGTTCGGGCAGCTAGCGGTAAATGCCCAAGTTGCCGGATAAATTCAAAGACCTGATCTAGACATAGTCCAGATCGCCATAAGCAGTTCCTTATTAGCATCCACCGTGCTATGGAACAATTTACGAGAACCAATTCAAAAGACATCACCTTTAGGGATGACTCACGAGTTAAGGGAGGGGACAAGGTCGTCGATATCAGACCACACAGGACGTGTTTAACCATGCACATTCAAGATTGCTAAATGTAATTGAAAGATACTTCGGTGTACTAAAGAAACATTTTTCAATACTATAGAGGGGGATGTCGAGCTACCTTCAAAACCACCAGGTCGATATAGTAATTGCATGTTGCACACTTCATAACTTCATCCACAGGTTTAGCAACGATGATATCATATTGAACGAATTGGATGAAGACATTCATGGATATCCCTACACCCGAGACTAGGTCCGTGATATATTCTAAGAATTTAAAAGTCAATTTTGCCAGTACCACACCATCACCTAGATACCAAGGGTTCATTATAAGATTTAAACATTTGTTATGGTGTTTCCGTTAGAGCTACGATCACGTGCGACATGGGTATGTCATGTTTTGCCAACAAGATGACATCTACTTAACAATTGCCATTTAAAATTACTGTATTAATTTGCAATGCCATCAAATCTTGAATTGGACTTGTTGCAGCATTTCCTATTGACTAGATGATACTATCAGTACCGAAAGCCACATTATCCCAACATGCTAGAAGTGTGGAGCCCCATCAAGCTATCGGGTGTTCCTGCTAAAGCCCAACGCGATGCACGAAACGGCAAGAGTAGTAACACCGTGCATAATTCGGTGAGAGGATGCGAGGATGCACCTATTGTCATATCGGACTCTGCTGTCCCATCGGTTCAGACGCATACACACATCTCCAGTTAGGATGCATTGGAACATGTAGCGCGTGGTGATGGTGGTCCACCGTTGGCATGTAGTACCTCATTAGTCGCACGATGCAGTCTCGACATGGGATCGGAAGTAGGGAAAATTGGATCGTGGACTGACTACACTCATCAAAGCATGAAGTCTGATTAGGGTGCCCAGACGTATAGTGAGAGATACAGCACAGCGCGCTCATGCTGACGATAGGGACTCCTACCACAGCGGCGTGACGGTCCTTAGGCATACAATGCCCGAATGTGAAAATTTCAAGTCAAATATTGATTTAATCAGTAAAAAAAGAACAATTACTCGGGCATTTTGTGAGTGTCAAATGCATCCGTTTCATATATGTCGTGCATATGTGTAATTAGGATTAGACGATTCCTTAGAAATTGACAGCTTTATATGGTACGAGTAAAAATATTCCCTATGTTCTGTTTTTAATTAATTAATACTAATTGATTCAACTTCAACTATTTAAATTTTTTGGACTCAATATAATTTTCTACTTAATAAAATATAGGGGAAATTTTGAAAATTTTGGACACTATATCAGTACTACATGCGTAATGCAAAGTGTTTATTGTTCGATTTATTAATTAAATATTTTCACCACAAATATGAAGGCTAACGAAATCATTTTCAACATAATATTGCAGTGCATGTAATTATTGATTAAATTTATAATTATTATTTAATATAAACAAATAGACTCCACACCAAAGCAAATGAGATTTATTTGTTTTTTTAAATTATTTGTATTATATATATTATATATTATTTAATATATAATATATGTTAAATCTAATCAATAGTTATATATAAAAAATAATAATAAACTTATGAAACCATTGATATCAAAGATATTTACTATCAATGCTATTGTGTAAGAATGTTTACAAATTTTCTACCTTAATGAGATACTTTAGTAGTTTTGTATGCTTAGGATATTACATCAATACTATATACCTAAATCGTAATTTATATTATTTCGATTATCTATTAAAATTTATCACTCTGAATATAAAGTCTAATGAATGTATTTTCAACATATTACTATAGTGTATTTAACTATTAATTACATTTTTTTAACTTACACTATTTAAATATTTTTTACTCAAAATTTTCTTACTTCAATGAAATATTTGAGAAATTTGAAAATTAAGGACAATACCAATATACACACTTAATTCTAAATATTTATTATTTGAATTTCATATATTATATTGTTTCAGTCCAAATATAAAGTCTAACAAAATTATTTTGGAGACGATACTACAGCGAATTTAATTATTCATTAAATTTATAATTTTATTATTTAAAATATAAAAAAAATCCACATAAAAAAAAATTACTCAACATAAATATATATACTATATTCACTAACAAATAAAATATTATATAGTTACACACTTAAAAAATAAATATATATAAAAAAAATATAATTTGACAATTACCGACCTATATCTTCTAAACCTCAACGTCAAATATACACTATTCATTAACTTATTTGTATTATATCAAAATATAAATCTAAATATACAATTTATCTCAAATACATACTTATTTATTTTTATATCTTTTTCTCTATTTTCTATGTGAAGTACCCATTTTGCTCAGAAATCCTCACACAATTACAAAACAAACCCCTTTCCATTTCAAAATTTCTACAAACCCTAGTCCCCAAATTCGCTCCCTCTGTCCACGAATGTTCAGATTTCAGGAACAAGAATCAAGTTTGACCTCAGAACTCTAATGTTATCCCAACCCCGAAACAGCGACGCGGCGGACCTCCAAGAAGCTGCAGAAGAGGAAGAGGTGCTAAAGCTAGAAGAAGAAATAGAGCAAATGGCTCAGAAAGCACTCGAGTACCGCACCACTCTGCCGGATCAACTTATCTCCACCCTCTCCTCTCTTCTCGCCTTTCAGAGACCCGTTTTACCCACCTATTTGATCGACGAAGTGGCGGAGCCGGAAACCCGAACGCCTCCCGCGCCGGATTCGGAAGCTGGTGTCAGCCAAGGTTCGTAATGTTCTTACTGAGCAAGTGGCCTAATTTTTTTTTTTTTCGCACGTAATTGAAAGAATATGTTTTTACCCGTGAGGTGTGGGATCTTTACGTGTGGGAATTAAGAAATAAATGGAGAAATTATGTTTCTTGTTGTTGCATTGTCCAAATGCCATGAATTTGAGTGCAAAATCTATGTTTTCTGTAGAATAATTCCTACTTGTTTACCTTTATTTTAGGTTTTTCTTCTTCTTTTTTTTTGCCTATCTTGCGCTTCAACTGGCACTGTCTTCGAAAATTTTCCTTAGAAACCAAGCGGAAATTCGACGTAAATTTCTGTTTTCTCCACGTTTTCTGTGATGTGTCTCCTTTTCTTTACTGAAGATTTCATTTTATGTTTGTTGTGTCGTCTCTTTGAATCTTAATTTACCCCAAATAAATGTTTTGATCCACATCATTTAATTATCTGCTTTCTCATCTCGTCACCTTCTGCATGCTTTAGTGCTGAAGTTCTCTTGCTTATGTAGGTGCGGCGAGGGAGGACATGGGCTTGTCAGCAACAGACGGTCCAGAGGAAGCTGAGAAAATACAACTCCTCAAACAGAAGATTTCAAGTAATGCTTCTGCACTGCCTGTTATCTTGAATAGGATGAAACAATATATGGCCAGGATTGATAAGTTCGAGTCGTCCAGTGGAATTATCCATCCTGCCTTTAAAAGAAAACGGAACAGTTGATTGAGTTTGCGATTGGCTTTTATTTGACTTGGACTGCATGTTTTGTTACGCTTGTCTGCCCGACCAATGTATGATTATCTCTGAGCTAGATGGAGTGGATGATTGACCAACGTAACACTCGCAAAACTGGATGTATGAATCATGCTTGTCCGTAGTTAGCTATAGGCAGTAATTTAATATGCAACACAGATGGTCTTTTGATGCGTTTTAGGTTTAGTTGATGATGATCTAGTGAAAGGAAGCATATGGAGTACCATCTGGAACACTCATACTCTTTCTTGTCCCTAACATGTAAGCCTTCTGGAAAAGCTGCTGGACCTCATGTTAGAACAATATCATTTGAACCAGCAAGAGGTTAAATTGAATTTGGCAGAAAAGCTGTAGTAGTGAAACAACATTATCACAATGATTACCATTTTAGAGAATTCTGTATAACCATTTAAGTTGACTGATAGTGCAGGGCATGGTTTGTCGAGAATACTGAGATGTTCTTGATCCAATAGTCTCAGTGATCTCTGCACACTCTTCAGCTCCAGTCAACTATAGTTTGCAACAGTCTGCATATCTTTTGCTTAAGAAGTCATCAATCATCATCAATTTGTTACGGAAGCATTTCAAGAAATTTGACCAATTTGGAATGATTGATATGGGATAGGAAAATTGAGTGATAATATTCACTGGTAAAATTTTAAGAGACATTAACTACAATAGATGCCACAGTATGTCTGTTAAGCCATTATATTAACATAAACTACTATAGTTCCCAATAAGAAATTGGACACCATAAAGTTTATACAAAGTCGTAAAAACTGCATACAACATAATCAGACTCAATATAGCAATGACAGAACTATGGGAGCCATGTGCACAAGCAAAACGAGTTGTGTTTGTGCTGTACCGGCAACGGTCATGTGCCAGAGCAAAGCAACTGGCCTTTAAGCTCCAAATGAAGATCTAAATGTACCAGCAACAGTCATGTGCAAGAGCAAAACAAATGGTCTTTAAGCTCCAAATGACGATCTAAATGCACCAGCAACGTTGTTCCAGTAAACAATTGTTTTCACCATTGTCCTATCAATTGGACTTGTCTATTCTTTCTCTTGCCGACAGAAGTTGACACAAGCACATTGGACCTACAACTTGATGATCTCCATATTGGCCATCTCGTTGCACTGAAACTTGATAAGCAATTAGTACAACAGCAGCACATGATCACGCAGCTCACTTATGATTTTCTGAAAGACAGTACTCGGAGTGGCACTTCAAACTTTGAAGGGTATATTGGCTTTATATACTACTATACCTGTGCCACTATTTAGTTTCTTAGATATATATTTTCTGCATAGATGCATACATGATAGTCTTTCAATTAAAATAAGATTACATAACGATTTTCCAATCCGCAACATTCTTCTCAAGGTAATCTCACAATTTCGATTGGACAGTTGAAACTGGCGTTCTGGCCCTCCTCAATAACCCTTCTTGAGTCAATGAAACAACAAGCTGGCAGTAAAAGAATTAATAAGATAATTATATCAAAGAATCTGAACACACACACATACATATACATACGTACATATGACATTTATATATTATTACTCAGGTACCTCTCCTTTCCTGGTAAACATTCGTCCAACAACAAAGCCACGTGCACTATGAGCATTTGGACTATCAATCTGGGAGAAATAAACATTTGAACATTACAACTCCAAGAAGAAATCAGTTCAACTATGCACTTCAAGATGAGTTATAGCAACTCACCACATACAACAGCCAATCATCAGCCCTGAAAGGCCTGTGAAACCACATCCTGAAAGAAAAGAGGAGATTATGCAAGTTCATGTAAAAGAAAAGAGCTTCCCCAATCTTCACCACATATAAGTTGAACTTTTAATTTCTTGAACAAGAAATATCTAACAGTGTGGAACATGTGGAACTTTGCAATCCACATCGCAACTATAATAGTGACGCTGCACAGTCAGTTTATTTACCTTCTGAATTTGGACAATACTACCTAGAGATGACAAGAGCACTCTGTCCAATTGTCACTAGGCCTTTTAGAAACAACCAGTAGATTGCGAAGAGGGTCATGGCAAATGGAAGTTGTCAACTTTCTTGTAAGTTCACATATACACAAGATGATCATAACTTGAGACCATTAAATGGAAGCAAAGAGAGGGGTTTAATTCTTTTGAGAACCGTTGTCCCCATCTAGAGTTTTTATGTGCCATTAAGTAAAGTTTCAATATGCAAGCAGTTTGAGCCACACAGTTAGTCAGCTTGGTTAAGGTACAACGAAAACTCAAGCAATAGCTCTGACTTTGATATCCAAGCAGATTAGCTATATATGTGTATTAACAAAAGGCTATAGGAGCAAGTTATTTATCATACTCTCTGAGTTTCTAAAAGAAATTGAGTAACGTTATATGGGCATCTTTGCAAGCAGCCTGAAAGATGGTCTTGAACTCTGAGTTCATCAACTATAAACAGTATTGGCACACATCATGAGGACTGCCATCATTTCTTGATTGCTACATTAGAATAGACAAAATAGGTTATTAGAGACTGAATGAGCAGTTATCCGTGGACCACTTGCTGCTACATAGGACATCTGTATGTAACCTTCACAGCCACTCACTAAAATCAGTCAGGACAGGGAACAAAGGAAGCTTTGAACAATTGACACAATTCTAAGGTTAGCACATCATAGAAATTAAATGCCATCAAATGCTTGCAAAGGACATCACAGTGAGATACAAGTATTCGGATCTTGGTCATTAGTAATTGTCATTTTATAGAGTTGATCAATGCTGATGGAAGAATCTATTCTATTCTTATAAACAAAAGAATCTGTAACATTTTAAGAAATGTGGATACTCACGCGTGATCTAAGCTGACAGAAGCTGACTTCAAACCCTTTTCACGATGAGGATTTAAGCTGATTTGGAGAAAGATTAGATCAGAAGCATATGCCACCACACATCTGCACAAATACCAAGTTGCCCTAAAGTGATATGCTGATAAATTTTTGCAAAAAGATAACTACTACCAAATAGAAATAACAGTCAAAAGAAAAAATACTAATTGCTTTATACATATATATATATATGTATATATATGTCGACAGGCATACATATCTATAAATGTACATATTCGGGGCTGATTTTGTTTCTTCAATCAGATTCCTCTGAGACTTCCCGAACACCAGTCCAAGTTCAACTGTGCTTATATGAAGCCCCGAAATTGAGATCCAGATGGCCAACCCACAGGAAAAAAGATCAAGTTGCATACAACACCATGAACCCAGGCGTAACTATTTGAAACCACTTTTAGGTGATTGCACTATGCATGACAGTTCAAAAATGATATCTTGATTCTTGTCCAACAATTATGGGGAGAGATCAGAAATAGCCGCATGTCCCATTTATGCAGAAACAAACTGAGATTGTCCTCAGGTAACAGTTCCAATACAGAATTAGATTATGGGCATGCCAATCAATTCTTTCATATGTTTGTATTGCAGATCTCACTTTGTAACTACTGCTTGAACTGTTTGTAGAATAAATTATGGTTTGCAAGGCATTAACAAAAGATTGAATCTCGCTAAACTGTAAGAGAGCATATACTAGAAACAGGACTATACTTAAAAATATGTCAGAGCAACCTGTAAAAATCAATAAGTCATTTACACTTCCAGAATAAGAAACTTTAGTTTCACCTGTACCATCAAGCAAATATGCCAAAATATAATATTGTTAACAGAGACTCTCTCACCTATGCAGAGCCTGTTCATCAGAAAGTTTCCCTCTTGCTCTAAACCAGTACCTTAGACTGCAGAGCATTTAAAAATACATGAATAGAGAGCTGCAAACATTTCAAGTCTTTCACAAATTATATTACAAATGAACTCAAAGAATGACAAGGAGAAAAATGATAAAACCTTGGAGGAGACTTTGTCTGGTTGGTGGAAGTATTGGGCTCACAGAATCTAATCTCTATGGGCCACGGAACAAATTGAACGCTAGCTACCTTGTTCCGGTATGTCCTGTGATAAACAAAGTTCATAAACAACAACTTACGGTATAGATGCTGCTAAAGTATTCAAAATTATTTCACATTATCTCTATGAAACACTCAATTCCAGTTAAGCAACTATCTGAGAACAGGTTTAGAAAGGGAATGAATCCATCAATATAATAAAAATGGGCAGGAGTTCATGAGATAGAACCACATGGGCATGAACACATATTTCTCTTGTATTTGATTGATCACGTATGCTTGAAAAAGTTAGCAGAATATAATAAATCTATCAACTGAATATCAAAGTTCTTATATTTGCTAACAGAAGGTTCCCATCATATGTGAGAACAGTGCCTGCAGTTTTGTCAACAAGTAATATATAGCTAAAGAATGAATAGAAACAACTTAACCACCACATATCAGAACATCGCACAGGGAAATAAGCAGTTAACAAATGTAAAATCTTTTAAACCAAATGTAAGTACTGCATATGGGAAATGAAGGTGGAGGTAACAGTCTAACCTAGGAAGGCGAGGATCAATAAGACGCCTTTCCCGCAACTCTTCCATCGATAAAAGCTAAAAGAAGGAATCATAATTTCACACATCATGAAACAAAGAGGCTAATCATAGAAACTGATGAAACCAAATTTTGGATACCGTTTCTGGATCAGGCACGGAAGGCATTGTTGCCACCTGGTGATCAAATCCTTCTTCCTCTTTCTGTCAATTGGCAGCATACCATTCAGACGTATTCTTAATCATAGCTCAAAGAAAGAATTTCCAAAAGATGCCAGTCTTTGTGATCTCCACAAATAGGAACCAGATCATGCTTATTTAATTCCCAAGGCAAAGGCCAAAATATATCTCAACCCATAGATATACAGATGTCTATAGCCATCAATTTGATAAAAGCTGTTGTTGGACACCCATGCATAAAGATAAAATAATTTGTGAAATCAGTATCATGTTTATGAAATGGTGGCATTAAGAATCCATGCAAGAGAAGCAGAATCAGTTTTTCCTCTTCTTTTCCATTTTTGGCCAAAAAAGCAGAATCAGGTGTCGTGGTACAAAGATGACCTAGCTGAGGAGAGGAATATGAATTTACTGGAGTTGAACAGCTGGAGCTTTGTGCGGAAAGGAAGCAAGATAGGATGCAAACCATTTAGCTTTCTTCTGTGAAATTGACTTTTTAGCTTAAGTTGTATGCAATTTCTACAGTTCAGAGCTCCTTCTTTGCAGGAAAACAAAGAAGGTTGATTTTTCCAATAGTTTTTGTTAGCATAAATATCTAAATACCATAGGGCTACTGATGGAATGGAGATGTGGAAGGAGAGTTGAAGAGTTCTAAGTGTTCTCTGTTGGTGGGGACTCAGCATATGGTCGAAAGGTTTTAGTGATAACTGATGGACTGATTGCCTGAGCTGTATACGCCTACCCATTCAATCTTATATTGCAACTTTTGTTCCAATACAGAATATATATTATTCAATAAAAGGAAAGCATAACTGGTATTGCCATATACCACAACAGAGTCTGGCTGCTCTAAGATGCTGATAAAAAATACAACTCATCATAAGGAATTCCTTGAAGTAAGATTGAATACACAAATTATTGGGAGATCACAACATGTTATTATAGCTTTTACAGTTTATTTAACGTTCATAAATTCAGTAAAGTAAGATTTCCAATAAAGAAGCATAATGAGAAACTTTTACAATAAGGAATAACTTTATATGTCAAATTTCCCTAAGCTGTAGTCAATTAATAACTGTGCATGGTTTCCCTGTTCTTTCAACCAACCCTATAAAGAGCTCAAAATCATATAACATATAACCAAAAATAAATGAATGGTTTGCTAGCCTTCGCCAGGACAGTAATTGGAGTACCCTTTAGTTTATAGTTTTACATATGGATGAACATCAAGATGTTATTATATTGAAGAGAGAATCCATTCTAAATTGATGGAATTACCTGAAAAGAAGCAAGCAATGTAAACACAACATTCCCTTTCTGTATAGCTTCCACCCTTCGGGTTGCAAAGCTTTTCCCATCACGTACCCGGTGTACTTGATATATAATTGGTACTGAAACCATTATAATCTATCAATTAGATTGCAATATTAAGATTGTTTTAGATTAATCATCTACATAAATTGTGTCCCTATGATGGTCATGCAAAAACGGAAACTCCAGCAAATTTATGGAAAATCTAGGCTTCCAAAATTCTGTGGCCTTTTGATTAATATAGAAGTTGATAAAGTAAAGATTCACATTCCATGGCCCAGAGGCAACCTGAAATTAACTGGAACTGTTAATTACTCTCAATCAGTCCATAACAAAAATGATGTAAAGTGATATATGTAGCATATATAAATGCAGTACAAAGTGCAATACAAATTTGTAATAAAAAAATCCAATCCGACATCGCCTTCATGTTTGTGGCCGTATTATTTAGGATAAACTATATCAACCCCATTAAAATTAGTTTTAATTACACAAACACTTCTTCTCATTTGTAAAATTACAACTACACCCTCTAAGATCGTAATTGTAATTACAAGTACATTCATATTCAATTGCAAAATTTTACAAATACACCCTAAAAATAACTTACGTTAAGGAGGTGTATTTGCATTTGCAAAGAGTATGAAATATTTGTGTAATTATATCTAATTACGTACTAGCTGGAGCCGGCAACTAAGAAATCATACTTCGAGATGGACAAAGTGTCTTCCAGTGCAAATTGGTAAAAATATCAAGGAACCACTAATTTTAACAGTATATCCCCTAATAAATTCAACATATTGGTATATTTTCAGTCAATAATATTTGCTGGTTCAGCACCAAGTCAATCTCTAGCTTGAAACAGTAGTTGTGGAAAATAATGAATGGAGTCGAAAGAAAGCAATTGGTTAATGCTAATTAATTTGATTGAAATGAGGAAATCTTTCCAAATGCATGTCAATGGCATGAATACAATGATGTGAATATGACAATTCACTTTAGCCAACACCAACAACATATAAGTAAATCAATGAGCAAGTTATGAAAAGGAGCATAACTTTATAATAGTTGATCATTGATTGCATTAAAAGGCTTATATAGAACAGATATATCACTCATGTCAATGATCAATCCAATATTTTTTTATCTCATGATCAAGAAACTAGCAAAGAGGGTTAAGAAATTTGGGGAGACTGATCTTTAGTGCATACTTACTGTCAAAATCGCCAATAAGAAGGAAGTAAGCATGCAGACTGTGAACAATCTTGAGACAGTCAACAGTTTTACACGCTGCAGCTAGTGCCTGCACCCATTAGTCATTGTGGACAATAATTTAAAAGCTCCTATTTGTAAAAATGCTTTAAAAACAAAAGGGAAAAGAAATAGAATCCTCTCAGTAAACAGGACACAAAAAAGCATGCATAGTCCTTATGCAGGATATATCCCTTAAGTTGTTAACTAAATATTACTGAACCAAGAACTTGAAATGCCCAAAATGATAACCATAATAAAATTCACAAACAGATCTCAACCTACCTGTCCAATAAACTGCCCTCCAAATATTTTTCCAAATTTTGGAGCATCTGGCAGTGTAATGCCTTGAAAAATATTAACCTACCACGGACAAAAAACACTCTTTTGAGAATAAAGTTCTCAAAGTCACAACATAATCCAAATAGAGCAATCTATCAGTGCAGTCATAACCATCAAAACAATAGCAAAAAGGTTTACCCGGTCTCATTAACATAGCTGCAAATTGAGGAGAATGAGAACAAATGAAATGCAGAAGTAGAAAAAATTGCTTCAAAGTATTTCATCTTCAAGGAAACATTTTTATAAGGATAAAAAGTTCAAAACATAGAGCTCTGATCAAATATATGAACTTTCATAATGTTAATTCAACCTTATAAAAATGTTCAAAACATAGAGCTCTGATCAAATATATGAACTTTCATAATGTTAATTCAATCACTATAATTACCTAATAACAACATGAATCACTTGATTGAACTGGCATCAAATGGTTATCCTAATTAGGAGCTTGTTGTTTTAGACAAGATGAAAGATGCATTGATTTTTTATTTTCCATTTGAGGAAATGATGAAGAAAGCTTGTTGCTGACAAGTCCCTGACTTTAAATTAAACTACTGTATGCTAACATTTATTCCACGGTAATATCTGAGTTAAGAACAAGGCTTCCTCACACTCACTCCTTATTACTGGGAAGAGAAGACGACCATAGGGTTTTCCATTTAGCATAACTTGGTTATTGTCTCTGACAGGTGTTGGCACTGTTTATATGTAAAAGCATAGTTGTTAATAGCGCATGGCATGGACATGGCGCAAGGATCCCCTAGAGCCATGACGCACGAAATAAATTATATATTTCATACATTAATATATTTTCACATAAAAAATGTACAACCAATTAAATATAAACATTAGAAATTATTTAATCATCATATCATAAAAATGAAATATATAAAACAACAAGCCTTAGTGAAAAAAAAATGAGTTCAAAATATGCAAAACCATTAAACAAATCCTAGTGAGTCATTATAAAAATAAAAACAAACATAAAATATCCATCGCTCTGATTCCAATTCGTCCCCAAAGTTATCATCGTCATCATTATCATCATTCTTCTTATCTCCCTTATCACTATTTGATATGTAACAATTAAGATCTTGTTATCTTCTCTCCTTTGTTTTAGAAAAGGTGTAAAACGCTAACGTCTTCAGCCTATTTTTTGTGTAATGTATATAATTTTTCTTTCTTTTAAAAAAAAATTAACTAAATTAAGGGTTGGGCTTTATTTACACTGGGCCAAGCCCAGGTTTGAAAAAAACTGGGTTTCGCAGTTTTTTTCAAGCCCCAGCACAAAAGGGCAGGGGCTTCAGAATGGCGCCCTATAGTGCGCCTCTGCGCCGGAACAATGGCTTGCCATGGCTTCACCATTTGCAAGGGATGCACCATGATATAAAATGGGCACTTAGGGCGCGCATGAGCCATGGCGCACCCCTTAGCACGGCATTTAGTTTACAAGTATGTGTAAAAGAAAGAGAATACCGAGAATACCAAAATAAAGTGAGGACACATTAGCAGAAATGCATGAGCAACAAATACTATTTGCATATAAATGCATCTACCCTGGCCAAATTTTGGAAGGAAGTAAAATGCCATATTCAAAAGACAACCAACGTTTGGGTTCATACATCTACAGGATCGAGGTGTAGAATTCGCTCCACAAGGGGGAGTTTCTCCTGTGTCTCATCTGCACTCCAAATTGATTTCGGTTTTAACAAATTTGTGTGCTCATTAGGGAGCACTAAGCAAGTCACCTGCAACAACAGAGATGCGTCATAATGCACATAATTACAAGCATAATTGCACAATAGTATTGAATATTTGTCATGGGTATCAGTGTACAAAAGAGAACAGAACAGGAGCAACCTTAGACAACGCAATCACATCTGCGGGCTGAGAAGATGACACCATACCTGCAAAAGCACCTGAGCCTTGTAGTATGTGCTCATACAATATCCAAAATACTCTTCTAGAGTGCTAACATCTCAAGAATATGGGCATTATGATAATATTGTATTTATGTATACCAATATGTAAGAATCATGTATGCAACAAACTATAGCACATAAGTCTCATATTCTAGTAATAGAAAGAAGCCATAGTACAATGTTACATAGACCACTGATTGGATATTAACCCAATGTAAGAATGATGAAAATAAATGTAAGAGACAGAAAGTTTATGAATCAGCATCTAACCATGACCAAAACAATCAAACTGCTTTAAATGAAATTCAGGGCGATTTTTATCATCAGCGTGAAATGACCCACAGACCTCAGCCTACAGAAACATAAGAACATAGTAAGAAAACAGCAAAACCATCACATACACAAGCATAAACTATACCTTCATAGTTAATAAATGTAAAACAAAACTTACCTCTCCCTCCCAGATGAAATAAATCCCATCAGCAGCTTCTCCTTCACGAACTATATAGTCTCCTTGGTCTTGATTATTACACGCATTAAAAACGTTTACATGATGGAAGAAGAAACCATGTGGTTATGCATCAAGAAAAACCCAAAGCTGCTCTTTGTAATGAAAGATTCATAACATATTTATACCAGATGTAATTGTCATCAATAACAACTAATCTCACAAGGTATGTTGCATTTCCTCACAGGCAAAACCATGAATACTGGTGGTGTTTCAAAATTTAGATAATAAATTATATTTCTCAAATTTCTTCATCTGTTCACAGATTCTCCAATTTGAGCCAAAAGGTATCCGTATTCTTTTGCTTCTCAGTCACTACGAATCCTACATGCATGTAAATGGTAAAAGAGGCAATCATGCATATACTGTTCGGGAATAGTCAAAACACATGACAGAAACCAAAAGTGGAGAAAGGTAAGTCCCCATACATGTTCCAGATTAGGGCTGAAGGAAACCATATGTCTGATTCACCTCAAGGTCGTACATAAAAGGACGTTTCACCTTGATATTTAATTCTATAATTCAAACCAACTTCGAAACTCTTTTCATGGTTCACTAATTTATGCTCAATTAGATAAGCTAAGAAAATATGAAGTACAAATATATATCAACCTAGTGTCTCAAAAATTCATGCTTGCTTGGTTAAATTAAATCTCGTTCTAGATACACCCATTCAACAATAAACCCCAGGCTCATCTACAATTCCAAGCTCGCACAAGAAACTCCCACCAAATTTGGATAGTCTGCAACTAAATCGATCCAATTCACACCCCAAACATTAGAACGGATCACATTAAAACCAACAAAACTAGAAAAACAAAATTGCAGCTCAACTACCATAGCGTTTGACGGAGACAAGCTGAGAGATTTTCTTAAGAGATGAACTGGGAAGCCTCTGGAGCAACGGCACACACCCCAAGAACTCGATCACTGCCAATTCAAACACAACCCAACAAGATCAACCCACAACCGTTTCTTGCCCTCAAAAAAAAAAAACTGAAATTAACGTAAAGAAACAGAAAATCGGGTGGGGCGATTCAAATAGGCTAAACCTGATCCCGAATTCATAGCTACCGAGTGTATGCAATAAAGAGCTCCCTTCCAGCAGCAAAAGCCTGCAGTCGCAGTGAGCCGCGGAGATACGGATACGAATTTATGGGGATAAATGCATTTTTGGTTTGGTTCTCGTACAATTCAGTGTTGCAATTATGGATACGAATTTATGATAGCAACAATCAGCGGATACATGTGCGGTTACTCGAAGCACGAGTTCTCTGTGCTCCCATCAGTGTAAATGCGCGTCATTGGATGCGTCAAAGAAGGTAGGCGGTGTGCGATTCGTGCGGCTTCTAATCCTTACAATACTTACTATTAATAAGCACATGGAAATTTTTAGTGCAAAGACCGACGCTGCATTCCCACACGTTTAATGCAATTATACTTAACTTTTTTTTCTGATTTCATAAATTATATCTAATATATATAATATTTTTATTTTTATTGTGCGATATTACTGGCTTTATGTGTGTTTCATATTTGAAAAGAACGGAACTTCAGACGTTTCGAGCAGTTTGAGCGAGAATCGACCGCACTTGCTCGACTCATTGTGAAAGAGGTTAGACAGAGAATTATCAATACTTATTTAACTCGCTCTGTTAGTTTTTGTGTATTATATAGATTTTGGCGTATCCCTGGCCTGTCGAGCGAGACGCCACTCATTGAGTATTGTTGTACTGTAAAGTGTATTGTTTATTTAATGAAAATTACATTTACCTAATATTTTTATTTTTATCTAATAAATAAAATCTTTTATCAGTCAAAAATTAATCAAATTTGTAGATATTAACAAAAAAAAATTGAGTAAAAATTCATGTTTACCCCCAATTGATTTATTACTAAGATTAAATAAATATTTGTCTGACCAAATTGTCCTTATATATCTTCACACACCAATAAATATGAGGAAGTGTGTATTCGCTCTTACGAGTAAGCAAATAATATTATTTAATTAATAGTAACGAATTAAAAATTAAAAAAAAACATATTTTTATTTTATTGGTGCAATAAATTTAAATTTATTTTATTTTTCTCAAAAAAAAAATTAAAAGATGATTGAGATTAAAATATTGGTTATTTTAATTGAAAATTATGAATGGTGGGGTGTGTTTGAAATAAGCTGTAAAATAATGCATTATGTTTGGATTTGTGTTTTAATTATTTTGTTTTGTGTTTTGGAAATAGAGAGAGAAAAATAGAGATAAGTGAGTGTGTGTTGAAAATAGATGATATGTTTGGATTTGTGTTTTGGGAAAATTTAAAATATTTTAAAATAAGTTGTGTAGGTTTGATGTTGGGATTTGGGAGACAAAAATTACTGTTCATTGTCAAATCATATATTTTTATATATAAATATTTTATGTTTAATGTTGTACTTTTGGGAGATAAAAATTACTGTTTATTGTCAAATCATATCTGTTTTATATTATATATATATATATTATATATAGAAAGTTGAAAAACAGAAAAGCACGCAGATAAGATATAAAAATACAAAAACAAACATTAAGTCTTTTTTATCTTGTATCGGGAAATGCAAAAACACAAAACCAAACAAAGCCGTGATTTCTTAAGTTAGAAAAGATCAGACCCAACCCAAGCTACGCATTTTCTGTCCGGCACTCTAATTTCCTATCCACTTCAACATGGAATATCACATTATTATTTTAAATAATATGATTAATTACCCTTAAATTCTTTCTAAAAGTACAAAATTATATTTTCTCCCAAAAAATTTTAAAATTGTCCCCTTAAAAAAATTCACCGTTTGCACCCCACTTTATTTCGTTAAGGTCTGGATGAAAAACGATAATATCAGCAAAAGAAAATACATAAATTTTTTATTTTGTCCCTTATTAATATTCTCATGTATAATTTTGTACTTATAAGAAAAAATTAATGCGTACTATTTATAAAAGTGTTTTAAAATTTTTTCAAATAAAGTATATCGAGAAATAAACAACTTATTTGACACTAAAAATAAATAAAGTTTAGTCACTTTGTCAATAAAAGACCTTACTAAGCCAAACACCCTAAAATCGTATAAGACATTTTCACAATTTAAAATTTCTAATGTCTTATTGGGAAAAAAAAAATTCCGTCCTATAATTTTGACCCGAGTTCCTTTTGGTCTTTTAATTTTGGTAATATTAGATTCAGTACTTTATTTATCAATTTTGTGTAGATTCGGTCGTTTAGACTAATTTAAGATTCTTTTGCCCTTTCGGCAATAAAGCTTAATAGTCCATCATAATTCTCTTAAAAGGCCCAACATGCTTCCAAAATAAAACTAAGTCTCCTTAAATTCATACCTTCAGGCTTCAGCATTAATCATGAGATGCAAAATGAATGGAGATGGACTGAATTTGCTCTTTAAAAAGCTGTGCAGGGATAAAATTATCCAAAATTAGGTCAGATGACTAAAATTGACATTTCTAAAAGTTACAAGAACTAAAACTAAAACATGTAAACTTAAAGGACTGAAATTAATAGCATGCAAACTTAAAGGACTAAACAAATAATTTTTCTCTATCTTATTTTATCGTAACACTTTAAAAATTTATTTTTAAAATAAGATCCAACATATTATAAAGTTGTAAAAATCTTAAAAACTTATTTTTAGAAAAGCTTAGCCAAACACGCCCCCGTCTTTGAATAGCAAGAGAAGAGAGGAAATGTTTAGGTTAAATAGAGGAGTAGGTGATGGGGCATGGACCAACCCACCCACCATGTCCCTGTAGATAAGGATTTATGACATGTTTGTAATAGCTTTACTTTTGTTAACCTTATTATATCATACAAATAATTGTAGGTTAGGTAATAATAAAAGTTTATACTACTTCAAAATACAATATAAATTATAATTATTGAAATATTTAGACCAACGATCGAATGTTTATAAATAAATTTCCTAAGAATGAGGGTCCAAAAATTAGGGTTTGGGACGGGTCTTGGATCCTAATAAATGGGACCCGTATGTCGAGTCTGGGTCCATGAAGACCCACCCAGAGACTTGGTATTAATTAAAATTTTCTTTAAAATTTTATTTGATAATATGTAATTTTGTTGGTTAGCCTGAATTTCTACCCTTTTCGTTCTCATTCTCTCTCTCTTTGTCTCTCTAACCATCACCCTCTCTCCTCGTCGTTGCCTCCTATTGTTCTCCTCTTGCTCGACATTTGCCACCTTGTCTTCGCTACCTTGTAGCTACTTCATATTCTTCTCATGCTCTTATTAAAGAAAATAAAAATGAGTTTGCCGGGTTGCAATATAAAGTCTGGAGTGGCACAGGTCCTGAATCCACCCCAACCCGCCCAGTCGCCACCCCTCTAAAATTTATCAATAATTTGCAAGTCATTGAGAAATTTCTTATAATTTTTTTGTTTAAAATAATTTAATTTAGGATAAATTACAACTATCTTCCCAGAGGTTCGACATAATCACGAATAACTCCATATTGTTTAAAATATTATTAATATCCCACTTAAATAGAAAATAATTAAGTAGCACCTAAACAGTGAAGTGGACATTACTATTTTACCCTTATTGAATTTTTTAAATATTTAAAAACATATAAAAAAAATTATGAGTGGATAAAATAAATAATCTAATGGGTAGTTCATAAAAATATTTCAAAAAATTATATATATGAAATTGTAATTTATAAGGCATTTTACTCAATTTATCATAAAAATTGAATAAAAACATAACAAGATGGTCTCGTTGTTAGACGAACGTTAAAATCAGAGAGGTATTTGTATTTTTTCAAACAACGATGAGATATTTGTAACTATATCAAACATGTGAGAAAGTAGTTGTAATTTATCCAAGAATTATAGATCAATAACACTCTTTTTCAAAGATAAGCTGATCACTTATTTTGAGTGACTGTACATCCCTCCTTAAAGGGTGTTCAGAAGAACTTACAAGCTCAAAATGTTTGATAATTTTTTTCAAAGAAAAAACTTACAAGGTCCAATAAGATATTAGAATCTTATTCTTTAACAAAAAAATAAATAAATAATTATTATAATATTTTTTTCTATTGTTAGAAAAATTATATATAACATTCTCAATATTTGCTTTCAATTTATTTGTTAATAGCAATAAATTCGTAAATTTTAACAAATAAATAAATCTATTTGTTAGATAGAAAGAAACATAAAAAATACTAGATATAATTTCTCAAACCACGAAGATTCATACTAAACCTCAATGGAGGGCAATATAATATCCATAAAAATCTAAATTATTGTTTAAAATCTTGACAAATTCATCTAAATTGATTACATATTAAATATTAATAATATTTGATCCCTTAAGTTTTCATTTAAGATCACTTTAATTCTTCAAATTTATTTCTTGACTTTAGCATACATAAACTTTAATTTTTGTCTCAGTTTGATCCTTCTTACCATTATCGGGCAAAAATGTGCCAAAGTTTGACTTTTTGAAAAGTATAACAATTATTTAAGTTTGATTTTATCATTTCAGCTCCTTAAGTTTCTAAAATTATTAAATTAGTCCCTTTTAAGAAAGAAAATCATTGTTTTTTTGTATTTTTATATGGTATGATGTTATAATCTTATATGAAAAATAAAAGTTTTGAACTCTTGTGAACATAATATTAACATATTTTTTAACTTAAAATAAACTAATCTCTATTTTTTTGTCATTTTCAAAAGTGATAAAAAATATCAAAACTATAAATAAATTTTTTAAACGTAGCTAATCTAAAAATATTTTTGAAAAATCTAAGTTAGTTGTTTAATCTTAAGAGCTAGAGATATGTGTAATGAAATTAAATCTTAACAATGTTATTAATATTAACAACTACAATTTTGAAGAAAAAATTGACAAAATTGTACCCTTAATTAGATTATTTGATGGACTTCAAATATATATAAATTCATTTTAAGTGGTTCATTAAATATATAGTCACATTTTATAGAAAATATTTTAGAATGAATTTTATATATATGAAAACCACCGAACAATCTAGTTAAAAAATATAATCTACCAACTTTTTGTTCGAAAAACCAAACATTTTATAAATATTGTCAGATTCAACTTTTTTAAATTTATCTTTAACTCTTACAATAGAAAATTACTAACTTAAGTTTTTTTTATTACATTTTCATATCAGATAAATTTATAAAATTTATTCATAATTTTGATTTTATTTAACTATTAAAAAAGGATAGTATTTATTTTAAGTTAATCAATATATTATTATTATGTTCACAAGATTTTAAAATTTTATCATTTACATAAAATAATTACAACATATCAACATAAAAAAATTTATTTTTTTGAATAAAACAGGCTAATTATATTTTTCTTCGACCAAGCACCTTTTCTTCGAGTGTCCCTTCAGCGACTTCGTCTGGTCACATATCCGACAATGGCTTGGGATCAGCCGAAGTATGTCCACCCTCCACAGTGCGGTCAAGTGACTCAAGAACGACAAAACTGTTTCCTCCGTGCAGAACAAAGCGCGACACCTCGCTTTGGCATGCATGGTCTACACCCTTTGAAGGCATCGTAATGAAGTCATTTTTTAAGGCTCAACACCCTATCTAGGGGAGTCATTATTTCAATCAAAATCACATTGTATAGGCTCCTTTTAACACTTTTCCCGCACGATTTGATTATACATTAATCTTTAGCGTGGGCTCTCTTGTATCTCTCCGGGTATGTCCAGAATACACTGTACATATTCTTGAATGGATGAAAACTTACATTTCACCCAAAAAAAAAAAAAAAGACATAAGAATGTCCGATTCTAATATCTCACCCAATATATTTTTGCATCTTACCTACCAGTCTTTCCAAAACAGCTCCTTTAGTAGCCAGCAAAACAGATCAACACTAACGAAGCAGACGTAACTTCAACTGTAAACTAAAAGCAGCAGTCAAGAGAACAAATACGTATACACCACCAGCATAATCATCATCTGTGAGCAATGTAGCAAGGGCAATAAAACTTGGCACCAATTATGCCAGACATGGCATTTAATTACATTCAACAAGAGGGATAAAGAGAATTATGAAAAATGTAAATACAATAATCACATTCCTAATGTTACTTGCATTACCTGATGAACAGAGCATATCATTCATGGATACAGCATGATTCCAAGTACAATTAAGTCTAACAGAAAATCAAGAATTCTCTCTGTTAGAAGGATAAACTAAAGACCTTTCTGTTTCATTGAGCTTATATGTAGTTATATAATACACACTACAAAACATCATAAACTACAGTAAAATGCAATCCAATATGTTACAGCTCAGAAATTCTTTGCAGTTTTGACTTGAATCAGATTCAGGTATAAGCTCGAATCATTGTCATTCCATTTCAGGATTCACCACAGCACACATTACACTCCAGATGTTAACTAGTGCCACATGTTGAGAAAAGGCAACAGATGACAATAATCCAGGAATAACCAACATAATCTCAGTTAACTTTGAAAAAAGGAACTTTCATCAGCAAATGAAGTTCTCATTCGCATAAAAATTCTTCTGGTAAAACACAAACTTCAGATTAACAAAACAAATAAGTGAAACAACACTTCTACTCAGTTACTCCTTCCCTAAAAAGGTCTATGTGGAAATTCAATTGCCTATTTCTTCTTCTCTCCACCTCCAGCAGCTCTGCATCACCAAAATTAAACATTGTGCCAGAATTAATTACAGTAAAGGAGACAAAGCCCCAAATACATGAGCTTTAACAATAATTAATAGACATGATGCTAGCATAATGACCAAAGGAGACTCAAAACATCAAGTAACGAGCAGTCACCTCATTTTTCGAAGAGCAGATGCCATCTCCTCACGCTTCCTCTTTGCTCTCTTGTGGGTGCCCAACTTTCTTTTAGCAACTTTCAGTGCCCGCTTGTCTTTCCCAACTTTAAGAAGCTCTGTGATTCGCTTCTCATAAGGAGCAAACCCAGCAACTTCCCTAATGAGACTTCTGGCAAAATGTACTCGCTTACTGGTTTTCTGACAGAAATAACAAGAAAAATCGTATCATTGAAAATCTCATAGGTTAGCCTAATGCCAATAATTAAATTTCTATGTAACAGCTGTATGCTTCCTACAGGAAAAACTTGCACCAACTTCACAGAGAACCATAATACTGCAGGCAGGGGGGGGGGGATCCAGGGAAACAGAAGAACACAACTATGTGCACCGGGAAAAAATGTAAACCTTACCCCCTTTCTATCAGAGGGGCGTGGTGCAAGCTCTTTCTTGGTAGTAATATGCCCTTTGTTCAAACCCACGAAGAGCCCAGAATTTGGCTGTTGCGGCGCCATTGCCTGAAGTAGAAGATAAATGTCTAATAAATCAGAAAATTTCATTCAACGAACCAATAACATGGCTATATATCATTCATAGTCCACCATAAGAATCATAACTAAATCTAAACAATGCATTAGTATAGCAACGATTGATAATTGCAACCAGAAAAAAATTAAATCAAATAGAACCCACTTATTCGCACTTGACCCGTCCCCGGTCACCTTAAAACCAAAATATGCAGCTCCTACTAGTACTACAAATTTCAATCAAAACCATAATTATTCGATCCATTCTCAAACACAGCACCAGCATCGAACAACCACTTCCGAAAACACAACTCCGTGCCTTCTATTCGCAACCGTCTTCCGGGTTACTCCACTACGAACAGAAGGCAACATACATACAAGTAAATCTCGAATACAGAGTTAAAACACGAAATACGGAGCTAAAACGTGATAACATATCCAACATTTAGACACATAAAGACAACTTTCCGTCAGGGATCGGGAAACCCCTAGTAGATATCAACTTAGCGAATAAAAGCACGAACACCTTCGGGTTTAAGCGGTCGCGAAAACTTACCTTCAGCGGAGAAGTAGCGGAGCTACCCAAAAGAATCCTTAGGGTTTCCGTGGAGACGACGTCGCGCAGTATTTATAGCGTGGGAAGTCGAAGTGGCAGTAGGACAGTGTTTGCCTGTTTGTTCCTGTACGGAAACTTTGAAATATTTATATATTATACTTTAATCCTCTATTTTTAAATGTTTTTTCCTATTTTAAATTACATTCATATTCTTTGAAATTAAATCTAATAATAATTATTTAAAAACTTTAATTTATAAATAATTCCTATTCATCATGAAAATTTTGCACAATTATTCCATGAGGTACATTAATACAACATCGTAAGAGATTTACCTGTAATCTACATCTATATCTATACTAATTAAAAGAAAAATTCATTTTTACTCATAAAGAACGACTATTTACACGGCAATACTAATTTTTTAAATTATAGAAAATATCCCTTTTGTATTTTTCAACTATTCTTACTCAAATTCTTATTCTCATTTATATATTCATACTATCTGTCTACACTAATATAAAAAAAAGAAAGATCTTTTCCACTCACAAATAACGGTTTGTGACAACATAACACCAAAATTTTTTATGTCGATAATATACATAAGTGATTTTCTTTTATTTACTTATTTATTTTTTAAATATGATATTATGATTTATATATTTTATTTTTATATATAATATATTTTAAAATATAAAAAAATTAAAAAATCTTTTATTATACCAATTTTTAAGTATTCAAATTTATCCTTTAATTTATTTCTTTCCAATGAAAAAATGTTACTCTCACCTTACTACTCCATGTTTATTTCTCACAAACTTACATATTTTTGTATACCCACAATTGCACAATTTGTTTTTTCTATCTCACCTCACTCCTCGTTTTTTCTTTTCACATGCTAGTTTTACATACGACCAAGAATCCATTTGATTTGGCATTGGCTCATAATTTACCTTTTAAATTACCTTTTTTTTTCCCATATAACAACCCCCAAAGTTTTAGATACTAATATTATATATATATATGTGTGTGTGTGTGTGTGTGTGTGTAAAAAAACCCAACCATTTAACTCACTTGAAGGTGTTGGATTCTAAAAATTCCACATAAGTTTCTTAGCAAGATGTATATTTAGAGCGTGAGTTTACATAAACTCACTTAAAGATACTCATTTCTTATGGCTATTTAATGATGAAGAGTAGCTATTCTCATTTCCATCTTTGTAATTTATTAATGCAAAAAATATGGGAATACTAAATAAATTCCATATTTTCAACAAATACATCTATTTTTAGCACTAGTATTACAACACTTTGTTCAGAGCAAGAAGAACAAGTAAGAAGATTACTGTCAAATAAACTGGGCATTTGCCCAGGAAGTGAGTACAAACATTTTCTCCTTCCTGCATAACTTAGTATTACAAAAGGGAAATTTTGGCTTAGGAGAAATATCACTCATTTTTCATGCTCAGCTAATCTGCACATTTTAAACCATTCTTTGTTGATACACACACACACACAATTACATTTAGAACAATTTTTCACAGGCTGATTTCAAATCAACCATTGCTGCAGAATTCATCACCTGAATTTGTTAGTCTACCTTAGCAGACTGCGGAGAGGATCAGTCGTCCGACTATTGCTTGGCTTCATTTTCTTTACAGATGTGTACCTAAGTAGTGTATTTAGAAAGCTATGTTAGTGTTCTTTCGCTGGAACTTGGGAGCTATGTCTGATACTCGAGAACAGCTTCCCCTGCAAATAGAGACGAGATGAAGATGTCGTTACCACTTAAGTCTACTTTGATGCATAATGGATTTGCCACAGGTTCGCTTATTAGTAAGTAAAATGAACGAGAATTTCTAATGGGATGCTCAAAAGCCATTCACAACACTCACAAAAGCCATTCACAACACTCAAACACGTGCATCTGTGTGAGAAAAGAATAAAAGGTTGTAGAATGTAGCATGTAACCTCCAACTAGTACAATGCTAATATATCACTACATACCATATTTCAACCTTAAAACAGTGATAAAATTCAATAATCTAGAAGATGCATAATCTAAAGGTGCGGATCCGCCAAGAATTTTGATAGATGTCACACGGAGTCTATGATCAGCTATTTACAAAGTTGCTTCAGCAAGAAAACATTAATAAAACTCAGTGTATCTACAAACTTGTTACATGAAATAGGTAAAAATAGAGTAATAATCTTACCGTGCATTCTCTTGACAAACTGTTCAAATTCAACGAGGTTTTGTCTTTCCATGAGAAGTGGGTTGAGCCTCAGGTAGGTAAAAGCAGAAAAATGCCTCCCATCTGGATCACCGATGGGCTTTGCCTTTTCCAATAAATAATTGTACCCTTCTCTGTCATGGCATGGAAAAGAATTTTCACTGGCAACTGGTATAGAAGCATCCCAAGCAGCATTCAGAACCTAGATTGTGATCAGCTGTTACTACGGATTTTGGCAAAAACCATTTAAATTCAAAAACGACATTATGCAATTTCTAATATAAAGAAGAAATAAGCTTTTGCTAAGTATAAATATTTTCTTGCTGAAGTAACAAGCAGCAAATTATGAAAAACAAAGCTATTCCACTAATACTTACTTGCCAAGTTAATCCCTCAGGATCGGCTAGAGACTCGGAGAAGTCCATATGATGATCTACCATGCTCATATGGGAACATGTAAAGCATATGGCAGCCCCATGCCTCTTTAGCATTGCCATAATAGCAGCATATCCATCACGATTGCAGGAGTTATAATATCCAGCAGTTAATTCGGCAGCATGACTAGCTGTCTTGTACCACCAATGGATGCCTGATAGCTGTTCAGTGATAAATAGAGCAGAGTGTCAAAAGAGCCATGCTCATGCAAAGATCCAAATTTTCTTGTTAATCTACTAAATAGTTGTGAAGTTGATCAGTTAGTATCTTCTGGAAAAACAATATTAGGGTATGGTGTATTCATGGGAAATATAAAATAATTATTATAGAAAAAGTAGGAATGCACAGGAACACATATGAGCAGATTGAGATATATTGTTCCTACGGTTGACCAAGCTGTGCTGGCAAAGTTCAGAATCGCATTAGTGGAGCTTACCTTTGCAGCAACGAAAGTTCCTTCAAAAGCTAACTTGGCCAGAGAAAGCACACGATCACCATGGTCAACTAAACCCTGAGAATACCACTTGAGGAAAAACCTGCCATAATAACCATCATAATCGCCCCCATCACAGAAAAATCCAGTCTCATGCGGCCGTGAATTGTAGGAACCAGCATTCTCAGGTCCTCGTGCCCAGAAAGAGTGTCCTCTTATTTCAGCTGCCTTCTGCAGGCTTTTCAACATATATCGATCATAGCACTGCAAACGACAAGACAAGATACATTATACTGCCTGATAATAGAAAAGGTTCTGCACAGAAAAACTGAAAAACAATGCTGTTTGTTTAAGTTTTTATTTTCAATTTTCAGTTTGCAGTAGGTAATGCATGTTTTCAATTTTGTATAGGTTTTCGTGTGAAAATGAGAATTTGTTTAGATTAGTTAATGATATTGTATTTCATGTTGTTACGGGTGTCAAATCAATATAATTCCAATAAAACTTTCACTTTAACAAACAGGCTGGAATTCTTGTTTTAATTTTTCCACGCGTTGAGAGGTTCTGATGAACATATGGATAGTCATACCAGTTCCTTTCAACATCTTAACAAATGGAGTTCCTCCCTGATACACCCCTTAAGAACCTCCTCCCACCCCCACCCCTTACAAACAAAACTTTCCTGAATATAGTAGTAGTTATGGATTTAACAATGTATCCATTACCTGAAACTCACCAATACCAGGGTATCTCCAACCATGCTTCACAGGGTTACAAGGGTATCTCAGCTCTCCACGTGGACCAAGTCCAACTACAATCATAGATATGAGACCATCCTCAAAAAACTCATCAAATTCAACCCGAAAGCTTCTCATGTAATCAAAGTAGACCTACAACAGTTTCCAAATTACAAAAACAGTGAGCATCTTTAAACAACAGTACCTGGTCAATTGGACTAAAGTTTTAACAATGAAACCATGAAAACTACAAGGAAATACGATTGAAAATTATCACAGTGATGTGGCAAACAAACAGCAAATGGAAGTCATGCTATCATGCAAAAACCTTTCCAACTGAAGTATCCATCTTTTTCAACATCAAGTTTTAACTGGTGGCTAAAACAATGTATAAAGTCGAGAGGAGAACTTTCAAAACCCAGGGCTCTCGAGGTTGCCATCAACCCAAAGAGAAAATCATTATAAGCAAAAACATGGACTTCATTATGCAACAGCAACTCTAGTTCTCCTCAATCCTCAATTTCTAATATACATCAAAGCCATAATGAGCACAAATCTGTACACGACCAGAAACACATGCTGAACAAACATTCTGTTGTCAAAGTGGAAGTAGCTCGGACACAAACCGTGAGTGATGTAAAGTTAGTTACCTCTACACCGGTCCTGCCCCTCAAAACTCTTTCCTTGTCAACTCCCCAAGACAGGCATTCTGGGTTGCGCCTTCCAGCTCTATCTGTGAAAAATATGTCTGGATTGCTTCTACCAATTTCAGCCACCCAGTGAGGTAGGGGAATACAAACATCATCCCCGACATTACCACCACATTCATGAAAGGACATTACAACCTGTTCTCACAATAAGCTTGGGTAGTGTTGGTAGAAGTTCAAAAGAATACATAAAACAAACAGCAAATGTGTCAAAATAGTACTTGTATACACTCCTATCGTCAATCATTTAGGTCACCCTGCAATTAGTAGTCCATTTTCTATAGTAGCCTTTGCACTCTTAGCTGATGTGATATTTCTGCTTAATGATGAATTATTCAGAAAGTTATTATCACATTCCTTTGGCCTTAGTAAATAATTTGTCAAGAGAGTCTGGGAGCTTTCAACATTAAAACTAGCTATATATTTAGTGATAGAGTGTTACTGTCATCAGACAGAAGCACTTGCAAGTAGGAATGTCACAAAAACAGATTATAACTGAATGCTAAGTAGTCCATGATAAGTAATCACCTGTAGCTTCATTTTCAGCTCCCTTACTATTTGAAATAACCTCCTGTAGCCATTCCAGTTATATTCCTGGGGTGCATGTGCTTCCACCACACCCCACCAGCAATCAACCATAACACCATCAACTTTAAGTGATTTCAAGATTTTCAATTGCTTCACTAGACCATCTGGATCAACAAGCTCCGACTTCATATTGACAACACCCAACTGGCACCAAGATGATTCAATTCATTACAACTATAGCTTTCTGATGAGTCAACAAACATACAGAAAAGTGCGGTTTCAAGTACAAGATTTATTACTGAAATTTAATAATAAGGTAAAAAGGGCACGGAACATATCAAACTTCATTTAAACTATGACAACCAACTGCAACTAAACTGGTTATACTATGTGCTCTTGAGTATCATGCATATCACAAAAGAAACAAGCCAAAAGTACTTCTATTCAAGAGAACGCACACCCTTTACTCAGAACAGACAAGACCACGCAGAGTTATAAATAAATTAGGTGAGACAAACAAACACAAATGTATGCAATTGATAGGACCACATAACAATAGTTTTGGAGCCAGTGGACCAACTTACACAGAAAAACTACGATGAAATTTAGAAAACTCACTGGCAGCATAATGTAAACTGGAACATAAGGTGTGCCAGCAAAATCCCTGTCCTGTAATTTTGTGGGCATGTCAACAACCTAAGAAATAGAAAGGGCAACCAACCAAAGAAGAAATGTCAGACAGCTGTATGAATATTGCCTGCAGGCTACGATAAAAGGGGCACAAAATTCAAACAAGGTTGGCATAAATTGTCATGTGCTCAAACATAACAAAACATACTGCATTTAAGAAAATAATCAAAAGGGCAACTGAAACTATCACAATCTAAAGAAGCCATATTTCTCGCCTGCCTGTTGTCGACTGAACCAATGGAGCCCCCCAGAAGAGGATCATTCTGCAGGTCACCTCCATCTCCAATCATCGCTGGACTCTGAGACCTGGCGCCAGAGGATGAATCATAAGGAGATGAGGTGGAGACAAAAACACCTTTCATGTGAGATGCGCTGTAATCAACTGCACTCTTATAGCCTGGAGAGATGCCTCCCAAGGAGGTAGGAGAAGTATGTTGTGCTGGCATTTGGGAAGAAGCTGATGTCATGGCAGTGTTTGATGCACCACCAGTTGGTCGCGACCCCTGCAAATATTGAAAATAACAACCATTGTGATTCCAAGATGCATTCATGTGAACTTCTGCTTTCATCGTACACTATGAAACTCAGATTCCGTTTTGGGTGTCGCATGTTGGGATGCTGAAGTTGGTTGAAAAAGTTCCTAGTACATCACATAGTAGAACATGCTTATTGACAAGCAGGTCTGAGAGTTTTCTAGGATATTGATGTGGGGTACTTCATCTGTAGTTGTATGACTCCAAAAAGATTCAGAATGCTCTTAAACAATTGCTTGTTACCCTTAGTTATCATTCCTCAATTGTGGATTCAAACAGCTAGGTAGATCTTACACATCTACTTTTTCAATTCTTTTCCCCCTTAAATCATCTGAGGATTTTGAGTTGCTTCAGTCTCCGGCCAAGATCCAACATCATGCCATTTTCAGAGCTGACAAGTGTGCATAGACCGAATTGAAGAGTACATGCAACATATTGCATAAGCAAATCACAAAAGACATGCATATACATGTAAAAAGAATGGAGAAAAATGTGTAAAGAAGATTAACCTTGCTCTGAATCATTAGGGGGTTGATCAAGAATGTGATTATCCTTCAAATTTACAATAGGAATTGAGAGACAACAACAGATTATGCCCAGCCAGAGTGATTGGTACCTGTGTTCTGGAAGGAAACGTGGTTCCATCTGGAAGAACAACCCAACCTGCTTCCCTTGCCAAAGCAGCAATGACATCATTAATGTCAGCTCTAACTCTAAGATTGTAGTTACCATGCCTGCGAAGCCCAGCCAAAATCTTTGCTGTGATTGCTCTGCGCTGTCGCTCCCGTAGCTTAGTTCTCTCTTTCTCTTCCTGTGGCCTACACCTTCGAGCCCCTCCTCCTTGCGGAGTTGGCTGATCTCGATATTGTTGGTGATGCATATACCTATTACTACCACTTGTTGACAGAATGCCCACATCCACACCAACTACTGCAGGGGTTGCCATATTCTTCTCTTCATCGTCATCATCATCATCATCTTCCTCCTTCACATCCATCCCCATTTCATCATCATCTTCTTCACTTGTGCCAAATCTCTGCATCTCCGCCGCCATCACCTGTTCCAGTTTTCTCTTAGCTCTTGTTTAACTTCTCCTCATGGAAGCATAGGTTTTGTAGTAATTAATCAACCTGATTCCTGATGTGGTGTAACAGTTTATACCTTCAACATAGTGTATTAACAGCAAACTTTCCATCAAAACCAGAAGTGTATGTCTATAATCATGGGAATCCTACTGGTTGGGTAAAAGATATCTGAGACAAAATGTAGAAGCAAATAATGTCAAGATATCAAAAAACAGAAAAGACATAGTAAATACTTCAATGTATCTCAAAAAAGAAAGGTTTCTCGACATGTAGAAGCAGATCCTTCATCAATTTACCGCAAAAGGAAAACAAATGAAAACTAATTTTCAAACTTCAGTGCATAGGTTAACTGGAAGTTGAGACGTTTGACATCTCAAATTTTTGCTTTCTTGTTACCAGAGTTCTTTTACAATAAATTTCACTGTTACATTACTTCACCACATGTACTAAAATCCTACTCAAGTTGCAAGTATCCACGAGGAAACAATAATTTTATTTCACTATATCCCACTAAAGCAGTTCAAATAGCTTCAATTAATTTCCAATGGTTAATGAATAGAAAACATAAAACACCAGTGGCTTCCAGTACCAAGCTAGAGTATGCAGTATGCACTCAAAAATTCCAAATCCTTCAGAAACAAACAAAAATTCAGCTCTCACAAACTCAACAAAGCATAAAGAACTCACTCCGTTGTCGCTCTCCACTCCCATTCAAAGATTCCACAATACTCCCGTGCAGATCCAAACATCATCCCCGAAACCAGCTAACAAACTGCTCCGACGAATCAAACTCACCGAAGGTAAAAAAAAAAAAAAAAAAGAAAAAGCAGCAAACTCGCCGGAACTCACGGAACCAGAGAAGTTATCCAGTTCCAACGACTACTGACAGTGGAGGGGGGAAATCCCGGCGGCGAAGCGGCGGAGGAGAGAGAAAATAGGGGCGGGGGCGGAGGGTTTCGCACGAGGGAAGCGTGTAGAAGTTGGCACGCGTTTTGGGCACTTATCTTGGGACGTGCGGCTCACACGCTTCGCACGGTGCCAGGGAGTGGGTCCCATTCACACAGGGAATTGGTGGGGCCCTTCAGCATGGGGTTTATTTGTTTTTTCTTCACGTTATAATATACTCGTGAATTATTAATTTTAAATTATTTTTTTTAACCATAATTTCAGGCAACATTATTGTGACCCCCTTCATAATTTAATGTTTCAATAACAATATATATTCAGGCAATAAGTGTGTGTTTTAGGTAGTTAGCCAAAACAGGTCAAAACACATGCTATATTCGATGCTTTGTGTATTGTGTGTACAGATGAATAATTTATATTGTCTTTTTTCTAAAATTTGATATAATTACATAAATATTTTGTGATTTAAAAAATTATATTTAGTATTCCTGACTTTTGTTTGCGTCTAATAAATATATCCCTGCATTAGTAAAAAATTACAGAATTTGTTGATATTAATGAATAAAAATCTATATTTATTCTATAATTGACTTACTACTGACTTATTATATGTCAAATAAATCTTTTCTGACCAAACTACCCTTACAAGGATGAATATGTACCTCCTCATATGCATTAGCACGTGTGAATATGTATAAGTCAATCAGGCAAATATGAATTTTCATTCAATTTGCTTGCAGATTCAACATATTATATTTGGTGGATCTTGACTAACGAAAAATCTATTTGTCGGACAGAAACAAATGTCATTGGTGCAAAATATAATTTTTCCTGAGGCAGTGTACTTATCCATAACTTATATTTCTTAATTTTTGAACAGAGTACACGTCAACTATCCACCTACCCATTGTATCCTGTATTGGGTGTAGTATTTGTCTCACTTTATGTTAGTATTTGTCTCACTTTATATGAGTTATTAAATTCTTGTAATTTGTTACTATCCTTAATCATATTAATGCATTGATTGAATCGATATAATTTATTACTATTTTTCGCCATATTGATGTATTGGTTTAATCGATCTATTACTAAAAGAAAATCATTTATAAGAATATAAATTGAATGAATCTATAATTAATTTGACTTTGTGTTATATATTGAAAAATTATGTGCACATTATTATTTATACTTCTATATAATTTCATTTAATACGATATAACAAACGAGAATAAAAAAGAAGTGCATAAAAAAAGTTGAATTGGAATTATAATAAAAAACAATTAAATCCATGTAAATAAAATATCATATGAACAAATTAAGAAATGTATGAAACACAAGTTTGTAACACATACACAAAAAAAAAAAAAAAAAAAAAAAATTCCTTCTTAAACGAACATTGACATTTTATGGTATTGGTTGTCACGACACGTTATTATTGTGTGTATATAATAAATAATATTTTATATTAAAATATATTATAAATAAAAATAAATTATATAAATCAATAAATCACATTTTAAGAAAAATAAAGAAATCATCATGTTATATTTATTATAGGGATATAAAATTATCATATTTAAAAATTGGTGTAATGATGTCAGTGTTACTAACCGCTATTTATGAGTTTAGTGGACCTTTTTCTTTTCTTTTTTATATTGAAGAAAGAAAAATGGAGAAATTAGGTGCATTGGACCAAAGTTTGAAAAATACAATAAATTGAAAGAAAAATTACTATTTTCCCCCTCAATTGAAACTTTCATTAACTTTAACGATCTTATTAATGGAATGACTAAACACACCAAAATATAACAGTTTGATGACCAAAATTGCAATATCAAATTATTTGAAAACCAAAACTACATAAGTAATTATATTTGAGGAACAAAATCGCAATTATCCCTATATAATAATATCATGAAATTTAAATATTGTCGTTGTTATAAATATTTAACGATATCATGTATTATTTAACGTTTAAGAATCAATAAAGCAACTAAGATAGCATGTCAAGCTATGGAAGAAGGGAAAATAGTAAAGTTGATGGAAAGTTCTAACCCAAATTGAATCATATCGAACCTGAATTAGTTATATAACAAGTGCAATACACTTGACATATAACTTATATACAATTTAAAAAAAATAACAAATTACATAATAAGTACATCAGACTTGATCTGTAATTGGTTTGATACGGAATTTGATATTGTTAAGAATTTTCTAAAATTTAGGGACAAAGCATATGCTTAGAAGGAAACATCAGCTTTCTCTAACATTCTTTTGCAGTTAACTGATCATCACCTGTAATATCTCTCCATTCTGTATTAAAAATAAAACCTATGCGGAATCAAGAAATCAGACACAACTTCAAACATGTGGATGCAGAAGATGCTAAATACACCGACGACTGAGTACCCTAAGACGATAAGTGTCTGAAAAGAAACAGTGGATGCTACCATGTGGGGGACGAAAGTACTTACTGTACTAAGAAACTGTAACCATGTCCAAATTTGCGGAGCAATGCTGATGTTTCTGAGATTTATGTTCTGTGTATCTTCCAGAGTTGGGGAATAATCAGTTATACTCTACGAGCTGGTAACCTTAGTTGAGTCGGATTCAACTTGAAGGACTTGAAACTTGTACTTGGATGTGCAGTCTATGAAGCACAGTAGAGTGTCGTCCACGATTTCGTTGAAAATGATGTCCGACATTTCAAAACTGACGAGCTCAATATCTGATTGGAGATTCATCCATTTTTCAGATGTTGAAATGTCTCTTCTAACGAGCTGATCCAGAGGGTGAGGCATTGCATGCTGCATGAGATGGCATTCGATTCGTTGCCATACCTCGTGTATAAGATCTATCCCTTTCAGGAGAGGCTGAATGTGAATGTTCTGTTTACTGAAGGATCCAAAATAGCTTTCACAAATATCGTCTAAAACTTCATTAGCACAATCGAAGAGGAGTTTCTGATCGTGACAGGGTCGACCAGAATATAACTCGACTTCATCGAACAATGATTGGTCCAGAATTTCGTATAAAGAAAGCCATCTCAAAAAAAACTCGTCCCAGTTCAAACCTGAACCAAGCAGCACCGCTTCGACATACTCAAATGCAGACTCCTCACCCTCGGTCGAAATTCTCATGCAGATTACTTGGTCGTTAGCCGAAGATTGTTGTTCAAAGTCGATATGGCACGGTTGAATTTCTTTTTTTACTGAATATCACAGGCAGTTCCATTTTGGAATCAAGTTGTACATATAAAAGAAACAAAATGAGAGACTATTTCAAGTCATTAATGTAAACTAACCTGGCTGAGATATGGTGCTTGCAGGACTGATATCGTCATCTGTGGACAATGGTACAAGAACAGATACAGGACTGGGTCGTTCTGTTCTGTCAACTACGCAGTCAGACTCTTTCAGTTCCCTGCTTGCTGGAGAGCATGTCGGAGAAACTTGTGGAGAAGACATTATTTGAACCTCTCCAAATAGATCCTGGAATAAAAGAAGCAACAAGACTAAGAAATACTACAGCAAGACAACCGTGTGTCAAACCACTGTGTTTCTATATACAATGGCTTAAAAATGTAAAGTTATCCATTGATTTAACAGGCGTAGCATAACGAAATTACCGATTTGAAGCACACAGAAGAATCTTTCGAACATTCAGAAGCGATTTCATCATTTTCTACTTCTCTAATGTCTGCATTCTGGTAATCTCCAGTGACAAAATTACTGGATGAATTAGTACAAGTATAAGTGGTCTTTTCCTCCTCATGAGCATTTGATCCATTCGTTTCTTGATTCTCCACAACTCTCACAAACGATCTTGAAACTGGTAGAGAATAACAAACTTCTTTTACCATATTGACAAATAGAGACAATTACTTTTCAGGGATGAACGTGATTTACCTTCAGGAATTATAATATCTTCGTTAGAGGATTGAATTTCTGAAGAATATTCTTTGTCACCTTCCAATGAAATACTAACGTTCATATTGAGGCACTGTACTTGGACCTCGGGATTGCTAGGAGAGATGCATGGTCGATAGTCCAATGTTTGCCTACTCGGATGATTGGTATGGTTTTCTTGCAAAAGCCCATTGAAGTTGTTCTTGACTGATCCGCATGGAGATAACACCAGGGAGGTTGTAAAGACATCATCATGTTGTTCTCTAGGGCTGCAGCACGGAGAACCACTATAATCAGAAAGAGAAAGGAACCTGCCAAGGGATTTGGGGGAGTCCCTGTTTGTGGACTCTGCATTTTCATCTCCGTGGGTCAGCATATCAGAGAGGTGTTTTTTAGCCTCAATATAGATGTTAGGTACCCCAAGCTTTGCTGATTGACAGGTTTGATTCAGCATTGTTGAGCCACTATATTTTAACTTACCAACCTGTTCACCCATCTTAAAGCTTGTGGAAGATTTGGCAAATCTTTCAGTATAAAAATGGTTCCTATTAGGAGATCTCCAACAAAAAATTTCCCCCTTTGTGCCTTTGTTGCCACTAGTCCCATTTTGGTTACTCGCAAATTTAAGGATCCGTCCATCATGAGAAATTTCCCCTCTCTGCTTTCCTATTGCTTGCCACAGCTTCTTTTTAATGCCAGTCAAAGAAAAATGCGGTGCATTTCTCTCATTGTGCACATTCTTATCCATTTCATAGTGTGACTGGAATGCATTGCTGGGAAAATCAACATCAGTTTCAGGGCTCTGTGCCGGCACTGATCCAGGTTTCAATATGACAATTTTACTTGAAGACTGGAAATCCTTGTTCCCTCCGAAAAGGTAGCTGTCTAGCAATTTCCTCCTTCTACGAAAGAAGTTACGGTTTCCATGGCTACTGAATTTATTAGATTTCAACTCTTTTAGCTTCTCTTCTGACAAATTGCATGCTGAAAAGGAGCTGCATGTTCGGTCTTTCCTCAACTGAGTGTCCTCCAAGTTTTGGATGGGCTTAATGAGTAGAGGGTTCCATTCCTGAAGTAATTTAAAGAGCAAGCGCTTATTAGAACTTAGTGTTCGCAGAGCATCCACCAACTCTCTGGAGCAACACGGTTTCCCTTCTTCCTCAAAATGCTTGCTATTACTTAACCTCTGTTCGATAAACAGATTTACAGCTGCAACTAACTGTTCTTCAGCAACTGAAATAGTTTGACCAGATGGTACATCAGGACAATCATGATTCATGCATTCTGTACTCCCCAGATTAATCTGGGCCAGTGCTTGCATTACTATTTCCGGAACAAGATCATCTGAAGGCCTTTCTTCAAGAAATTTGTGAAAATTTTCAGGCACAAAGCAGTTTGCAGCACCCAACTCCAGTACATCCATGTCTCGAGATATATGGGAACTTTTTTGTTTCCTCCTATGATTCTTCTCCATAATATTTTGATATTTTGCCTCAATTTTCTCCAAATCCATCTCAGAACAATTTGACCGGATCTTTGAGCCTTGCTCATTGCGCATTTCTACTTCCATGAGTTCCTTCACACTTGTTTTGGCAAAATTAGTGATAGGTGTATTATGGTCTTCAGCATCCTAAGATTCCAAATGTAATTAGAAAATCAAGCATACAAATTACAGGCCAAGTAGAATGTAAAACCAAAACTCACCACCACATTTTCACAAATTTCAGACAGAGGAGGTAGAATTGTTTGGTTACTTGAATGTCCAGCACCTACAGAACCGCCAGGAATTAGTGAATCAGTTTGAAAACAAACAGACAGCACAAGAAAATACATTAACACCTGGAAAACAAACAGAAAGCAAAAACAACAACAACAAACAAAAAAAAGAAGTTAATAAGTATCAGTACTTGCAGTACAATTTAAAATTCTCCTTACCAATGTCTTGCTTGCTTGCTCGTCTTCTATCCGCAAGCATTCTTCTGGTGGATCGACCATGACGGAAATCAAATATGCTAATCAAATTCCACATACAGCCTGCCTGATCCCCCTCATATCGTGAAGAGCGTCCTTGGAATCTCTTTGCCATGACAAGTGCACTTACTTACTGCAGTGTAGTCACCAAAACAAGAATTAAATGTGGGAACTAAAAACAAGAAATTGACACTGTAATATAAGAAACATGGATTATCAGAGCCAATCTGCCGCACTCCAGATATATGTTGTTTCCCACTCTATATTGAAAATTCTTTGTGGGAGAAATATGGCAAGAATTGCTGAAACAGATCAATCTAAGCATAAAAAAGGATACTTAGATAAGCAAGTATGTCTTGATCTACAAATCAATATGAGTAACTCTGTTCATAGGCTAAAGCAAGGAAGTATCTAGCATCTGGTAACAAGAAATGCTTGTTCATGTCTTGTCTGATCATCAAACTCCAGTATATATTTTACTTGACATATTCCAGGGTAATACCAATGAACAACAGCATCATCACATATTCCAATTAGCTATGTCAAAATAAACAATCTTACAACAACCTTAAACTTCCTTTAGTGGTTGCAAATGCCATAGCTCTATAGATGATGGCTGGTCAAGCAAATTCAGGACGAGAAAAATAAACAAAAAGGAAAAGCAAGAGAGAGATCATAACCAGAAATAAAGAACAGCAAAATACTAATTGAAAACATGTTTGTTTATACGTATTTTCCTGGAGAATATATTGATTTGACACCGTAGTTCAATATATTAACTAATACAGACACATTCTCATTTCACATGAAAACCTATACAAAATTGAAAACTCATATCTTCTACTGGAAATTGAAAATGAAAACACAAACAAACAGATTTTCCTGCAAAACATATGAATTATAAAACACCATGAAATACTCTTCTTTTAAAAAATTTTGAAAAAGGAAAGAAGGGTAAGAGAGATCAAAGACTATGAGATTACTTGGTATTGACAAGTGGATTAATACCTGAAGTCTGATCCAACGTGCAGCCAGAAAACTTGTTCAAGAATTCAGAAGTTGTGTAAAGAGCTAAAAGTAACAGTCTTCCCGGCCAGGCAAGGAATCAACTTTTTGCCCTTTGTCTTATTTCAACCACATAAGCTTGAGAGTGATTATGGGCCATAGCAATGGCGTTGCCCTTCCAGAAACTATTTCCATAAAGATTACTCAACCAAAAAACGAAACAGAAATCTTGATACTCTTTCCTTCTGGAGTCTTTTATCCCCTGAAACCTCTGATAGTAATAAAAGGCATCCAATCTTCCCTTGCCTTCAAGGATATATATTAAAAGAAATTACAAAGGAACACACATGGAGACAACTGCGTTCTCATAAAAGGAAAGTCGGTATATTTTCTCTTCAAAGGCACCGTCATGATTCTGCAGCAGCCTCTGAACTGATCAGATTTTTGAAAAATAAAATTTGGCATCATCCGCTGCAGGCGAAAATGTAACATTAATCTCTGGATTCTAAGTAACCCGAATCGGAAGCTCCAATCAATACTGAAACTTTTCCTCTTTTGCTGTCTCAAAATACTCTTTTCTTTTAACCAAAATTAGAGCAAATTCAAAACAGTCCCACAAAAGGAAAAATTGAAAATGTATAAAACCAAGTATCCAAAGCTCATAAAAACTCAATCTTGATAGGTATTCACAACCACACCAAGCATGCAAAGTTGCAAACAACGGACACAGGGGAAAAGAAGAGCAAAGAAAGAAAGAAAGATTGGAAAGTGAAAGTATTAGAACGTTTATGTGTGTGTTTTGTAATTTTGTGTTGGCAGGGAAGAGAGAAAGAATCGTATGCTATTCTTGGAGTGGGACCATCAAGTGCATGAAGAGGA
This sequence comes from Sesamum indicum, assembly GCF_026168435.1. Classification (NCBI taxonomy): domain Eukaryota; kingdom Viridiplantae; phylum Streptophyta; class Magnoliopsida; order Lamiales; family Pedaliaceae; genus Sesamum; species Sesamum indicum. Next base: position 1,171,960 of record NC_142667.1, on the reverse strand, counting down.
AAAGTGGTCGGGGTTATTCCATTTGCTTCTTTTTCCCCCTGCTTTACCTTCGTCTTTTGCACCAAATTTTAACAGTAGCAGTGCCCACAAACACACAATCAAAACACACGTACTCTGTTGAATGTTCTTTTGTTCTTTGCCTGAACATTGCAGTTTTGGGAGGACAGTCAGATTATGTGTAACGCATGAGGATTGCAAGTACGCACAGGCTGGAACAGGAGGAATTACAAGATTTTGACCCGGGCTTTTTTGGTTTGCAGTATCTAATAAATACTATTCTAATTAATTGAATTTTTTATTCTGAATATTATTTATTTCACTTAATACATACTATATGTGTAAAAGTTATAGATTTATTTTATTTAAAAATTGTAATAATACCTTGTCCATATTAAATGCGATGGAGGGAAAAATAGAATCCAATCCAATTCCATTAATTGCTGTAGCATCTAACAATAACAATAAATAAATAAAATGAATGGTTATATAATCATAGAAAATATACAGAAAATGATGATTATGAATCTTTATTTTATTTTTATTTTTTTCATTTCACACACTTCAACTTCTGTTTCCACTATCTTCAATTAGAGCAAAAAAACTATTTCTTTTAGTTAGTTTATTATATTTATTTAGTTTTACCTTTTTTTCCCCTCTCTATCGTTCTAAATTTCTTAATATTATCTCTTTCCGAATCATTTATGTTTGCCTCAAAGTATTATTTTTTGATATTTATTTTATTTTTATCGATACTAATATAAAAGAAGGCATTTTTTATTTATCAATGATAATTTTAAAAAATACTTCTTTGTTTTTACAATCAAGTCACTGCCTTTGATTAAAGGTATTCATTCAATAAAATCAAATTAAACTGAATGAAAATTGCAACAAATTAAAATTTTGATATGCCAAAATATTATACTGAATACCAAATCAAATTAATCGATGGAGTGAATTTTGGGAACTATTGCAATTGTATATTCGACAAATCAAAATTTTCACTTAAAATATAAAATAGTTAAAATTACATATTAAACATAAGGGTAAATATACTTTGCCCCATTAAATTATTTTTTATGTAATATTTACCCCCTAAACTAACAAATGTAATACTTACCCGCTATAATTAAAGTTTTAGACAATATTGCTCTTATATTATATATATATATATATATATAGTTCAAACAATTTAGTTTTCTAACAATTTTGCATTTCAAGTTTAATATAAAAAATTAATTGAAAAAGTTATCTTTTAACTATAACAAAGTAATATATAGTTAATGAACTAAATAGTTTGAATTTTATAATATTTTATAAAATCAAAGTTAAGTAATGAATGGGATCAAAAAATATACAAAAAAATTCATGAAAATATTTTATTAATTGGATATAAAATTTTATTCTTTTTAGATAAAAATGAGTAATTAATTGTCTTTTAATCTATTTTTTTAAAAGAAATATGATAAATTATTTATATTTATTCATTTTTTCCTAAAAATATTTAAATTTTGGTTAAGTATATTTTTGTTTTGAAAAGCATATATTAATTGTTGGTTATATATATTAACTTACACTCCATTTTTAATTTAGATTCCTTCCTTGTTAAATAAAAATAATTTAATGATGGTTTAAGTGCAAAATACTAAAATATATTGAAAATAATATATTTATTCAAAGCAAGAAGGACATTTTTGTCCAACCAAAGGGGTAAGTGTTAGATTAGGAATAGTTTAGGGGGGCAAAGTGTATTTTACCCTAACAATAATAATTATATTTTTATTTATTTTTAAATTTTAAATAAGTAAAATAAGAAGAATAATATAAAAATAATTAATATATAAAAAATATGTACATAAATATTAAATATAAAAAAATATATTTCGATATTAAACATGGTGAAATAAACCTACACTAGAAACAGTATATTAAATTTTCAAAAAAAATAAAAATTAAATACCAAACAAAAAATTTTCAATTGAATTCCAATACCTTCTAAATCTTTGATTGAGGTATGAAATTTTCAATTTGGATGTGATTGAATTGGATGAGTTTAGTTGCGGCGTCCAACTCCAACAGTGAAGCAGGGAAAGTTAAATTAATTGAATTGAAAGTTCCCCTGGTAAGAGTCAGACAAAGGCCTCTCTTTCTCCACACCCAAATTTTCCACAAGGAATTAAATTAGTAGTATTATATCATATACGTCTTTATCAATGGTTGTAATCATGATATATTCATCACTAATACCAAGAAATTTCATTATGCTCTTCTTCAGTATTGTATTTTTTTCCTTGAGTGAACAGTAATTTATTCTTATGTGATATTGAAAATAAGCACATTATCTCTCTATTAAAAAAATATAGTAATTTATCCCCCTATACTTTTTAAAATAAAGCAATTTACCTCTTTATAAATATGATAAAATTGTTGTATTTTAAAAAATATAGGAAAATAAATCGCTATTTATTTTTTCATAAAAGAATAATTTGCTCATTTACGATATCATAAAAGAATTGCTCACTCCTCAAAACTCCTCCGGTGGACCACAAACAAAAGCACTTATATTTCACGTCAAAAGACAATCATTCCACCACCCACTGCTATCCCAAGATATCAAATGATCAAAGTGCTCTTCACCACTTGTCTGTGCAGATTGCAGCACCCTAGTTAAAAGCTTCTTCTCAAAGCAAATTACATACATAGCTTCCCTCCAAAGCTATAAATTGCAGATTCGGTAATATATTAGGTCAGGGACACCAATAAACAATTATGGCCGATCAAGAGTGGAGGCACCATCACTTAAATTAAAGTAATAGCTTCATGTCTCATCCAATGTATAAACATTAATTTTACTTTTAAATGTGTTTATTATTTAACAATATTAATTAAATTGATGTATTGTTTAATTTATTAAAATTATGGTAATGCAATTATTGCTTTCATATATATAAAAACTAAGAGTGGAAACTGTTGGTTTAGGTAACTAAGGAAAAAATAAATTTTTTTAAGTGAATTTGCATGATCTCACTCAGTATTATATTTTTTTTCAAAGAACTCCATACCCACAATTCGGATTACTTAGTTTGCAACAGTATAAAGCCAATTATTTCATCTCGTATATCAATTTTCTGAAAATTTTGGCGTTATCAAACATTTACGTTATAATATTTATTGTGTTGATCAATGTTATTATAATCTTCTTAAAATAATTAACTAAATATGTTTATATATACTTATTAGTGTTAACACTATACAGAAGTACACTCTCACGTACAGTACTAAACATCCAATTTTGACACAAAAATGACTTAAGCCGTACCAACCCTAGAACCAGGATGTATATTTCAACAGAATATAGTTGCTCTATTGAAAGAGAAATGAGATTTGTGTTCTTTAAATAACAGTTGTGCTGGGTTTTGTCTTTTTTTAGTACAAAAGCCTAAGTTTGACTTCAAATCTCTCTTTTTCTTTTTTTTTAAAAAAAGAATAATCTCAACTCAACTCATTGGTTTATGGAAAAGTACAGTATAAAAGACAAATCTGATCAAAAGAAATAAAAAATGAAAAAGTACGTAGACGAAATCAAGAGACCGTATCTTGTTGGGTTGATGGGTGGGCTAATTTCTAAAAGAGAAAGCAATGGGCGTTGGTGTCGTGAAATACTCTATCTAATTAAATAGTCAAAGCTAATACTTAAATTACACTACACTTGGTGGTTATACTAAATTCTAGACTACACGATGCAAAATCCTCTTTGAGAAAATGTGAATTGCGGGTAAAAGTTGGAAGACGAGGAAGACTCATGGTAAAGTGATATGATGGTCAAGAACAAGTTCATTAGTCATTTAAGTCATAGCTCATGCTTTTATGGTAAAAACTACACATTTTAGTTCCATAGGATGATTTCAATACTTTTAGTTCAAAATTTTTAAAATAGTTCAAAAATTTTAAAAATTCAACACATTTAGTTATGTACTTGACGGAATTTTCAAAATGATTTAAGAAAATTTATGGGACTAAACGTGTCGAATTTTCTCAATTTTATAAATATTTTCAAAAATTCGTAAATATGTTGAATTTTTGAATCATTTCAAAAATTTCATAAAGTTAAAAATTAAAAATATTTAACCCATCCTATTCTATGGGACTACAAACATATTTACACTGCTATTAATTCATTTCTCATGTGGGGACAAATTTGATGGGGCTCCCTAGGAATAAATTAACAAAGGGATTTGTGATTGAAACTAATTCAACAAATAGTCCTGTATAACAATGAGGATTACTTTATGTCAAAGGATTTGAAAAGATAAGCTAGGGTTTTTGAATAATCTGATCCAAGAGTTATCGGGATAGGGTAGGACAAAGACAAGATTGTGGGAGATACAGTTGATGACTTGAGGTCAAATTATGGGATGACAATGAGTCATGTCCCTCTATAGTGGACTAGGTAAAAATAGATTTAGCCCATGATTAATGATTAGATTATAAGGGTGTTTTTTTCTAAGTGATAGCCTGCCTGTCCACTGGTGGATGCATGAAAAGTTTGATCACTAAGAATTTACCATGTAAAGATCAAAGTATATTTCATTTACCCCATCCCATCCTGGTAATTCTCTATAGATGTCCATTTTCTCAGCTAATTCAATATTACAAGAATTGCCGCGAAGTCTCTTTTTCTGTACTTTCATCTTCCTATAGAATGCCAGTGAATATATATGCGACCAAAAGTTCACTATAGCAGAAGGATTTTCTACTCACAAAGAAAACAAATGCCAACAAAATTAATACTTAAGATTATTCAAAAACTGTTGTGGAGGAGGCTTCCGAAATACCTGAAAGTTTCAGGGACCATTTACATCTGGTGCAGGCAAGGATTCTTCTAACTTTTTATTCCTTTTGTAAGACTTCATCATACATAAATTGTTCTGCACCACGATCCAAATATAACGCAATACAGCTGGTTTGTTTGAGATCTTCTTATCCCTTCTTCCTGAAACTGAATTCCAAATTTCAGTGGTTGGTTCAACCACGTTCACGAGCGCATGCAAACTGATATCAGAAACATATAAGAAAAGATAGTGTTCACAACTTTCATACAATCTAAAGCTTATCCTGCTACACATAATTATATCAAAATATACCTTCAGTTTACACTGATGATATTTGCAGCATTTTCTCTTTCTCCTCATTAATTTCCTAGTATTATGCTGTCTCTTCCTTTGCTTCTTCTCTGACCAAAAACCAGCTTTGCTTAGATAATAAGCAGTAATCCAGTAAACTATTTTATATAATGAATCTCATGTTCCACCTTAAAGGTAATAAATATTGGAGGGTGTATGTCTTGGCACCAAACAAAACCGCTTTCCCTTTAAACACTTTTCAGCCTCAATACCGCTTTCAGTCCTGGACTCTGCACTCGTAACATTTATTCTTTGTTAGAAGAAGATTATTATAACATAAATACGTCATTGTTTTTCACAATTTTGAGCTTGTGTATTAATGATGCCCAAAATACTGGACTTGAATAACTATATTTTTAAACTGATACAATACGACCATGTATTACTTGAATTATATTCAGAGAAGAGCATAATTAAAACAGATAACATCTTCAAATGGTGCTAGAAAAAGTCACAGAGAAGCAGGAAAAACTCCATCAATTTCCTCCTCTCAGTCAACGACAACTCTGTGTTCCTGTTCCTACATAAAGAAGTTCAAAAAAGATTATTACGAAATCAATTACCAAGAGAAAATAATTTACTAAAATGTTTGCACAATGTTACTTGTTTTCAAGCAACAGATATCATCAATTTTCTATCAGGAAACTACTTGGTACAATAGATTGAAAGTGTTGTTTTCTGATGTGCTTGTAAGTGAAGAACATAGGTGACACCGTTAAAAGCTAAAAAGGTTAAATGCAATTTACCCCATAAGATATGTCAAATGAGCAAATACTCCTATAAAAAAAAAATAGCAAATTACCCCGCTGTGTTTCAAACAACAAAGCAAATTATTCCCCAATCAATGATTTAGATAGGAGAGTAATTTGCTTCATTTTCCAAACACAAGAGATAATTTGCTATTTTATTTTTTATAGGGAATTTTTTCTCATTTCTCATATCATAGTGGTAAATTTGCATTTTTCTCAAAGCTGAAATATTACTTATATCCAAAGTAACAGGTAGCATAAACTTTCTATCAGGAAATTACTTTATACAACAAACTGAAAGTATTGTTAGTGACACGGTTGAATGGTAAATATATCAATTAATAACTTGTCTAAGTCCTCAAATAATGGTAAATCAACCTTTCAGTCCAAGAAACATGCAAATCCATTCTGCGTTAAGTTAACATCAATGTAAGAACCATTTTCATGGAGCAAAAAAAAACAAAAAACTCGCATTTAGTTTATATGGACAAAGACTGACAGGAAATAATCCTCCGAAACAGCATCTTTCTTTAATTTTTCAATGTTAACCAGAATAAATTTGTCTCCTCCAAATATTTCATCCATATTTGAGATCTGAAGTTCATTTACTCCTGCAATTTATAAGCGTAAACATATGCATGTGGGCATATATATGCATAAAAACACTGAAGGAAACTAAAATATATAAATTAACACCTTGTTAGCGAGAACCTCATGTTAAGGATTCTGCAAAAGCTGCACGAAGAGATCGTGCTGACAAAACTCCCTCTGGAAGTCTTGCTGCGGTGGTTGCAGTAGCCGTGGTGTAGTATCGCTTCACCCAGGGATTAAAGAACGTTCTGATCCAGCACAAATCCTACTGGATCTCCTACTTCATCACACAATAAACTCAATGTCTTCAATATGACAGCAAGTAATTTCACACTGAAATACTAAAGATCTTAAAGTAGACATTAAATTAATCTGTTTCACATAAAGTGAGTAGGTAAATATCAATATCAAAGTTACTGTTTCTTTTTGACAAATATATGAAAAACTCGAAGTATTCAAATGCATCTAAAATTGTTGCATTCTTTTCATGCACCATAACAGATATATTTAGTAAGGACAATTCATTCAACACCAGGGTAAAACTATCCACACTTAAATACTCACAAAGCGTCCTACTAATATCCCAAACAGACGCTAATTTAATCAGTTTTCACATTGAATGAGAGAGTAATTTCATATACAAGTCAGTGCACTCCGTACGAAACAACACAATTGCGTCTCATACAATCTAATCATTCATATACTTTGTAGAGAAAGAGATAAATCTCAATGACCACACAAAACAACTCTAACGAGGAAAATAAACAAAACGTAGATTGAGAAGGAAGCACGGAGATGGAGCCGGAGCACTGGCTTTTTTTATCTTCATAAGCCGACTGCAAATCAACGGCGGTCGACCGGTTGCTAGAACTGAACTGCCAAAGATCAAGAGAAAACTCGAAGACTGATACCGTGAAATCTCCACGAAATCACAAATTTCACCACTAACGAATATTGAATCCGAGCTACTCGCCAAGATTTTTCTTCAGCGCTCTCTGGAGTGTGAGCTTTTGATCTGATTTTAGTTTGTCAAAATGGAGGGAAATTCGGGTTCTCCAATTTTTATAGCGGGAAATGGGCCGAGGCCCGATTGAATATTTGGGCCGAACTTTCCTTTTTTGTTAACTGGAGGCTTTTTTGTAGCCCAAATAGTTCGAAGCTAAGTTCCCCTTTCAGCAAAAAATTGTATAAATAAATTTTATATGAATAAAAAAATACAAAAATAATTTGATAATTATTTAGCATATATAATTAGAAAAACTGAAAAAAAAAAAAAAGATATGCCTTATAATTATAAGATAGTTCAGACCTATGATGCATCAATATGGACATGGACACAACGATATGGAAAAATTTCAAAAAATTAGAACTCAATACGATACTAATACAGCTATAATATATTTTTTTTATTATATCTTCTCAATTTCTTCACATAAAATTAAAACGTGTGATATGAAAAATATTTGATAAAACATAAAATAAATATATCGTACACCTAAATGTCTAATCAATTATATGACTTAAAAAATATACATAAAAACACGTAATGAAGAATTTCTAATCATCGAATTTAGTTGAATTATCAAGACCATCTCTCGATTTTTTAGTCATTTTATCCCAAAACATCTAGTAGAAGTGAACCAATTCTTTTTCTTTTTTTTTATTTAGTCCAAAATTCTTTTTTTTTTAAAGACAGCCGAAATTTTTTAAACTTATAAAAATAAACTCAAAATGTGTTCAATTTTTATTTTATTTTATATTTTCAAATACAGGAGCCGTGTTCGAAATATGTCCTAACTGTATCTATATCAGACACGTGTTTAACACTATACCAAATAATTTTTTGAAGTGTTGGTTCATATAAATTAAATTACAAGCAAATTAGGCAAGCAACTAGCATATACTGAAATATATTTATGCAATACTTTACAGCATCTCATAAGATATGAATACCTTATAAATTGAATCAAACACCCTCTTATTTAGCAACTTTATGAATGACAGACACAAGACAGACAAATATATATACACTATGTTTGTTTTCATTTTCAAGTTATCACCCGGACGAGTCAAAACATACCCAATGTTTGTCATCATCAAAAACACCTTATCTAGGTGTTTTAAATTGTTTTAGCATAAATACATACATATACATAAAAATATATAAAAAAGACATGATTTGACAGTGATTTGACAATGAATAATAATTTTTGTCTCCCAAAACACAACATTAAACATACAATACTTATTTTAAATTATCTTAAAAACCAAATCCAAACATACATACTATCTCTAACACACACTTATTTATCTTTGTTTTTCTCTCTCTATCTCCACAAAATACAACAAAACACTCAGAAAACAAATCCAAACATTGTGATAGTGTTTGGATTTGTGCTTTGAATGTTTTATTTTGGTGTTTTGGAGATAGAGAGAGAAAAATATAGATAAATAAATGTGTGTTGGAGATAGATGGTATGTTTAGATTTGTGTTTTGAGGTAATTTAAAATATATTAAAATAAGTGGTGTAGGTTTGATATTGGAATTTGGGAGACAAAAATTATTGTTCATTATCAATCATATATATTTTTATATATAAATATGTTTATATACAAATATTGTATGTTTAAGATTGTATTTTTTGAGATAAAAAGCAATATTCATTGTCAAGTCATATTTTTTTTATATTATATACAAGTGTAGATATATATTATGTATAGAAAATTAAAAAATAAAAAAACACACAGATAATGTGTAAAAAGTACAAAACCAAACATTGGGCGTATTTTATCTTATCTCGAGAAATGCCAAAATATGAAACCAAACAACTTATTTATTTCTATTTTTCTCTCTCTATCTCCAAAACAACGAAACAAAATACTCAAAATACAAATCCAAATACTATGATAGTGTCGTTGTGGACACTAGACAGGGATCAAAACCATCCGATCAATGTTCAATGAATTGGACAAGCTACATACATGTGTAGTTCTAAAATTACAAAAGAAAAAGTAAAACTAAAAAACACTTTTAGATATAAGAAACGAATATTAACAATAAAAACTATTCACTTATTTGTCTCTTCAAATTGCAATCAAAGGGGTTGAAATTTATTTTTAAATGCAGATGTGTAATTTTCTCTAAACTGTCTGAACAAATTATGAGTCACCTTGAAATTTAGTATTAAGACTTTGAAGGACTGTAGACAATGAAAATATGAGACATCATGGTTGCAGCACTTCATCGTGGTCGATAGTTCAGGAGTTGCTTTGGAACTCAGGCTTAATTGTGGGTTTGTTGTGTCTTGTTGTATGTTTGTGTTGTCGTGTGTCCCTCATAGTGTTTTGGGGACTCATTTTTTCGGGTATGAGTTGGATTTTGACTTGCAGCTCACTTCTATTGAGTTTGAACACCATGAACTTTTTTGTGGATCGATTTCCCAACATGTTGATGGGGAAAATTCAATTCAAATTGGGTTTGATCAAATCTGAACCAATATATGGCAAGTGCAATGCACTTACCACTTAATTTGCATAAAGTATCTTGTTCTTCCTCATAATTTATGGAGCTCGTCCCGGCTCACTTCGGGAATACATTTTCTTAATTATGTCCGGATAAGAAATCAAAGAAAAATGGAAGAGGGACAACTTCAAAAGGAAGAACAAATGTTAAACTTACCAAATCAGCACAGACATGCTGAATTACTATAATAACCCTGACCAATTGATCTAAACCGTGTAATAAACGTAAACAAGGGATAAAGTAATACCTTTTCTCTACTTATCTAAGTGCACTGAAACACACAATATAAATTTAGTCGATCTTGCTTTCTGGCGACGTCACATGCCATATTTAAAAATATCTCTCCAGTTAATCAATTTAAAATAAAATAAAATTTTAATATTTTATCATAAGAGCCAAAATGCAGAAGGGATAATGTGCAATTATGCATGTGCAAAATGGAATAGTTAGGGGTAGTTGATTGAAAAATGATGAGTAACAATATTATGTAGCAACCACACCATTATTCTCCAACTTAATAATTAAGACAAAAGTGAGTGGAATATGTACTACTCATGCAACTTTCTCCATTATCTCTACTTTATTTATTTATTTATTTATTTTTATCGTGGAATAATGGAATACTCTCCCTTTGGAATTGACATATCATCAACTCCATTATAATGGGGTCCCAAACCAAAAATTAAAATAAATTATTTAATTTAATAATAGTGAATGCTTAGCTTTTTTATTTATTTTTTTAAGATAAAGTAAAAATAATTTAATTTTTCCATCAATATACAAAAATAAACCCTTTTATAAATGCAAAGAAATTACATCATATAAAATATTGAAATTTGATAAATGTATAAATTGAAAAAAATATTTTTTTTTCACCCAAACCTTTTTATATATTATCGTTTATTTTAAAAGAATATTCTAAAATTATTGCATGTTTATTTTTTTCACATTTATAACGACTTTTTTAAGGGTAAATTACATCTCATAAAGTTTGGTATAATTATAAATAGCTCTTTATTATTTGCTAAATTATTAATACCTTATAATTTTTATCGGTAACAACTCAAGCCGTTAATTTTCATTAGGTTTTCATCCATTATTTTTAGTGAACGTACCAAAATGCCCTTATGAATTATTAATTATAATTTTACTAATTTATCATAATTTTTAAAAAACTTTTTATGAATTGAGTGAATATTTTTATATAGTTTTTCAAATAAAAAATTATCCACCTCATTCTATTTTTTATTTTTTTTAAAAATACAGTAAATTCAAAATTGACAATTCCATATCTCCATCCAATGATTACATAATTTCATAAAATATCAAATAAAAATTTAAATAATAAAGCAGTATTCATAATTATATCATTGTAATTATCCCTTCCTTTAATTAATATACAAATATGTTACAAATTTGCCAAAAAAAAAAAAAAGAAAGAAAAGAGAGAGAGAAAAGAAAAAAAGGAAAAAGGAAAAAGGAAAAATAAATAAAGTTGACTTTTGATGATTGACCAATGAGATTTGGAGATGCATGGTGGGTAGAGTGGGACTGAACTTGCGGAATCACAACCGCACGAGCTAGGAACCCTATTTACTTAATTAATAAGGACCGACCACCCTTATCTGTACGGACAAAATACGGAAATAAATTACAGGCCCATCCGGTGCCCGGTGCCCTCCCTTGCATGTACACGCGCTTTTCCCTTTATCTCTCCCCACTGACAACCCGATATATCAAACTACATGAAAACAAATCAATCCATACGTCAAATCATTTTTGGCTGGCAAAATAATAATTTGATACACTTAGTTTTGTATTTTGCGAATTTTTTAAAATTAAAGAAATTCGACACATACTTTTATATAAATTTGGATATGGGACTAAATGTATCGAATTTTTCCAATTTTAAAATTATTTTACAATCTCATAAAGCAGAAGGGGTGAATAGCAATTTATCCCCCTGTGATATTAAAAATGAGCACATTACCCCCCTATGAAAAAAATATAACAATTTACCTCCCTATACTTTTTAAAATGAAGCAATTTACCTCCTTATATAGGGAGGTAGATTGCTTCATTTTAAAAATCATAGGGGGGTAAATTGTTGTATTTTAAAAAATATAGGGAGGTAAATCGCTATTTATTTTTTCACAAGGGGGTAATTTGCTCATTTGCAATATCACAAGGGGGTTGCTTGCATTTTTCCCTAAAGCAGAAGACCAAAAGTGTTGAAATTTTATCTGAAAGAACTGAAAATGTAACTTTGCTGTCTCTGGCCAGTAACATTTTAGTGTGTAATAGGACATTCACTCCTTCGGGATTAAATTCTAATTCAAATTCAATTTGATCATATCGAAAATAATTACGTAGTAAATACAATTTATTTATTATGTTATTAGCATACGATTTAAGAAGAATGATTAAATCGTTCACTTATTGAGTAATTAGATCAGTTCTTTTGATTCGAACAAAAAAATTCTCACCTACTACAGTAAATCTTCTATATTTGATTTAGGTACGTACGATTCAATTTTAACCCAAAAAAAAAATAAAATCAAAAATTATTTTTAAGTAAAATTATATTTTTAGTCCCATGGGACAGAGGAGTTTGTATTTTTTTATCATGTACTATACATGTTTAATATTTTTTGTCCTAAAAAAATATTGCAGATGTGGTCCCATACACTAATTCTGTGGTACGGAATCAGTCAGATTTTGGAACTACGTTTGCAATATTTTTTACTCTACTGGGACCAAAAATATTAATCCGGTAATCTGCATGAGTAAAAGTACAATACTTTTTATTTAATTTTATCTTATTTTTATATTGTTTTATTGATTATATGTGCTTATAAGTGGCGTAGTAGAACATATTTAATTTTAATTTTTTTTATAACTTTTAAATAAACATTACTTATTCACAAACTGATGGGTTTTTTTTTATTTATTTAAAATCTATTTATTTCAAGAAAAATTAAAAATACAAAAATTTTGCAGTACTACTCATAAATTACATCCAAATTTTGAAAAACAAACCTATTAATCTAAATGAAAAGAAGTTCAAATTCATATACAAACCAATCTAAAATTGAAGTTTTCTCAGTGATATTTCATCACAATAATTTTTAGGGTAAATTATAACTACTTTCCCTGAGTTTGACATAATTACAAATATCCTCTCATTATTTGAAAAAGTATAAATATCTCCCTCAAATAGAAAATAATTATGTAACCCCTAAACAGTGAAGTGGACATCACTATTTTACCCTTACTGAATTTTTTTAAAAAATAAAAAATATTTTAAAATATAAAAAAAATTAGGATTATAGGGAATATTAGTTCATAAAAGTATTTTAAAAAATTATAAAATATATAAAAGATTATAATTTATAATCTAAAATGACATTTTGGTCAATTCACTATAAAAATTGAATGAAAACATAACAGAATGGGCTCATTGTTAGACGAACATTAACATAAGAGGAATATTTATAATTTTTCAAATAATGAGGAGGTATTTATAATTATGCCAAATTTTAGGGAAGGTGGTTGTTACACTAATTTTTATCTCATATGTTGAAAAAGAAAAAGGAAATGGGAAAAAAACAATTAAACGATGTTTATTATAATTTTAAATACTTTTTTTATTTATTTAAAAAATTACATATTTCATGATATTTGATGAAACTATGTAATAGATGGATGGATGTGTGGAATTATTAATTTTATCTTTTTTGTATTTTTTTCTTCTTAAAAAATATAAAAATTTTGGACGAGGTTGATGGAAAAATTATAAAAATATTATCTACTTAGTCCATAAAAAATTAAATAAAATTACAATTCATAATCCCAGGGACATTTTGATAAGTTCACTGTAAAAAATGGATAAAAATCTAACGAAAATTAATGGATTGAATTAATTGTTAGACGTTCGATAAAATCAAAAGGATATTGATAATTTTTTAAACTAGTAATTTGTGACACACTCTATGTGTGTGCAACTTTTATAAATATCATTACAAATAAAATATTTATAAAACAATAAGTTAATATTAAAGTATATGATTTAAAATAATTTATAGAGCAAGAATAGAAACTTCTGTTAATGAGTTAAAAGAAAGACAACGGGAGCATGAAAATAAGTATATTTAAAATTTTAAATCAAAAGGGAACCAATCCCTTAATCTTGGGCATTCGTCATTTAATAAGCATAAAACAAGCTTAGAATAAAATAAGTGGTTATTGTAACATAGAATGATGGAAATATAATCACGAAATTTTACTTTTCCGATTTGAAGACTTTTTTCAAGCTTTACTCCTCCAACCGTGTGCTCATGCAAAGAACCAACGAGATTTCATTTACGTTGAACATACACTACATCATATAGATAAAAATAAAATATTTATAATTATATCAAATTTGAGTAGAGCATATTGTATTTTATTTTAAAAAAAAAAATCCCCTTGATCGCGTTTGTTGCACGCTCCACTTCCGCGACGGCCAAAGAGTAATTGACTGAAATAATTGAAAACCCGTCCAATGGTTACTACAACACGGTGGACTTGTCGCGATACAACGTAAGAAAAAGTGAAAGCCAAACAGTAACTATTTCTTCTTTTTTTCGTACGCATCTCAATTCTTCTTCTGCTCAGTGTCTCCCACTTCATACATATCTCAATAATAATATCTCCCAAAGATAGGATTCGACTTCGAGAGAATGAAAAGAGAATCCCCATTTGACCCTTTACTCTGATCTTCAAGCTCAGATATTTCCTGAGTGTTTCTTTGTGAGTCGATGGAGTCGAAGAGCACATCTCTCTGCTGTTCTTTATCTGCTCTTGCTGTGTTTTTGTGCATTTCTGTGGTGTTTGCAGGCGACATAGTTCACCAAGATGATGTTGCTCCCAAGAGACCTGGTTGTGATAACAATTTTGTGCTGGTGAAGATCCTCTCTCTCTCTCTCTCTCTTCCTGCTCTTCTAATCCCATTTAGTATTTGTTTGTTTTTTATACTGTATTTGAAAATTTTCTTGTTGATTTTGGTGCTGCTGAAGCAACAGTGTGTGTAATGCTAGTGTGTGTTTTGGTTGCTTAGGAAGCATTCTTGAAGGTTATGATGTTTGAATTTGGGTTTGATCTGTCCAGTATCACAATGGCTTGAGGAAAGCTAACAGTATTAGGGATAGAATGCAAATCCATTGGTAGATTAGAGCAATCTGATCATTGGATGTGATAAAGAATTTTCAATTTCCATGTATGTATTCAGCTGAAGGCTTAAGGTACATTGCTATTCAATAGGTTAAAGTACCAATTTGGATGGACGAAAAAGAAGCAATGGAGTTTGTGGGTATTGGTGCTCGATTTGGTCCCACGTTGGAATCGAAAGAGAAGCGTGCAAACCAGACTAAAGTTGCTCTTGCAGACCCCCCTGATTGTTGTAGTAAACCAAGGAATAAGGTTTTTGTCTTCTCCGCTGATTGTATTTCTAACTGTCCTGACTACACGTCCTTGATGTGGAAATTGGGGCGTCTCTTTGGTAGCTTTTTAAGAGTCGTAATTTCATATCTTGGCTCATTATTCAGCTGCTTTGCTGTTCTATAGCTGACAGGCGAGGCTATCTTGGTGCACCGTGGAAACTGTAGTTTTGTTACCAAAGCAAATGTTGCAGAAGCTGCTGGAGCTTCAGCTCTGCTCATCATAAACAACCAGACAGGTCTCTGTTCTCCGCGAGTAGTGTAATAGTTCTTTAAACGCTAGGGGTCATGTCAACATCCCGTTTCCTGAAAATAGTTCTACCATCCAAACACACACAGTTCACTTATTAACACATATAGAGATACGACTTGTGATTAGTTTGCTCCGTAGAAGGTGCACTTGTGTTTTTGTAATTATTTTGCTCCAGTTTCTTATGTAAAATTCTGTAACGGAAAACACTCTTCTTGTTTGTTAATCCCATTGTCCAACTATAGACCATTATTATCATGGTAACAAGAATCTTTATACAGATATTGATATTAGATAATTTCCAATTGCTGATTTTACGTGGTTGCACCTTGACGGGGTACTTCTCCAGAACTCTTCAAGATGGTCTGTGAAGCAAATGAAACTGATGTAGATATTGGCATACCTGTTGTCATGCTCCCGCAAGATGCTGGTGCAGTCTTGAAACAAAGCATGAGGAACAGTTCACATGGTAAACCTCCGCCCAAAAGGTTTTGACCATTAGACGATCAAATAAGCATGTTACTCTTTATAGCGATTTCTGTTTGATTCACAAGGTTGCCATTTGTTTTCAGTTTCCATTCAGATTTACTCTCCAAAGCGCCCGTTGGTTGATGTTGCTGAAGTGTTTTTATGGCTAATGGCTGTTGGTACCATCCTATGTGCATCTTATTGGTCTGCATGGAGTGCAAGAGAAGCAGCTATTGAGCAAGACAAGCTCTTAAAGGTAAAGCAGGGAGCATTTACTAATAATCTTCTGCTTTTTGATAAAATTTAGTCAAGACAGGGGATTTCTTCAGGCGACTAATTTTTAATGTTTACCTAGCAGGATGGTTCCGATGAATACCTCACTAAGAATACTTGTGGTTACAGTGGTGTTGTGGACATCAACACAACTTCAGCAATTTTCTTTGTCGTGATTGCTTCGTGTTTCTTGGTTATGCTGTACAAGTTGATGTCTTATTGGTTCATTGAGATTCTCGTGGTTGTGTTTTGCCTAGGTGGTGTAGAGGTGAGGCGTCATTTCTACCATTCAAGTACTCTGCCTGCCGTATTCTTACCAACAGAGCGCTTTTGCTTTTATACATGGAGATTCACTTGAACTATTATGTGCTTGCCTATTCAATACAGATATTCTAACTAAGATTTTGTCTATGCTTTTACGTGTGTTTCTGAAAGAGAAAAGAGACTTTTGTTACTTGAGTTGTGTCAAATGAACTGCAATTCTTTCTAAGGCATGAGGGACGTTGCACTGGTTTACTGATAATTTTCCTTCTGAATGGGTATTATTTTGAATCAGGCTCAGCTACATGTATGTTAAATGACACGGCGATTGATCAATGGGAAGCTAAACACCTGCATATGAGTTTTAACTTAAACTGAATGCTGAGTCTTTTCTCTTATAATGCAGGGTTTGCAAACTTGTCTAGTGGCTTTGTTATCATGGTATGTATTATGTTTGTATTCATTTTGTGCATATGTGTGCGCATTTTGCTTCTGGAGCACATGGGATTTAACCTGTAGTTTTCTTGATAAAGTTCATTAATGTTATTTTTTCTTGATACATTGACTTCTTGTTTTGGATATAGTTTCAGATGGTTTGAACATGCTGCAGAGTCATTTGTTAAAGTACCTTTTCTAGGAGCTGTCTCATATCTGACTGCAGCTGTTTCTCCGTTCTGCATAGTGTTTGCTGTTTTATGGGCAGTTTACCGAAGTGTCTCTTTTGCTTGGATTGGTCAAGACATACTAGTAAGAACAACGTTTTCTGTCTTCATAGCTTTGTTTCAGAACAACGATTGATGACAAATTTGCCATCTGTTCCAACACCATTTTACCGCCAACTCCAGTTTCCATTTTAAAGCACGAAGAGCAATGTTCTTTTCCTTGAACGAATTAAGTCCTTCAAGGTAAATGTGTGATAAGGGTGCCTTGGAAGTTAAGGGTCTTAGACGAACAAATACTAAAACAGTTGGACACGAAAACTTACTGAATAGGCTGAATTGCATTTGTTGTATGTACTCTCGAATGCTATCTTCTATTTCCTTCATCTCATTTGAACAGGAGCACCAAATATGTCTTTTTGTTTATTGACATTCTGATTCCAGAAATTAAATAGTTCGACTCATTTTTAATATTGATCTATACTTCTTCTTGTTGATGGATGGATCCTTAGTCGTTACTTAGTTTATCTCTGTAACAGGGCATTGCACTGATAATCACTGTTCTCCAGATAGTACAAGTACCAAACCTAAAGGTGGTTGTCGATCTTTGAAACTCATGCTACACTAAACCCCTCCCCCGCTACAGCAAAATCAAAATGCTTATTCCCAGATACCCATGATGGTGCGTCTATTTGACCCGATCTTAATCTTTCCTTTACATACTCAGGTGGGAACAGTTCTACTCAGTTGTGCATTCTTGTATGACATATTTTGGGTCTTCGTGTCGAAATGGTGGTTCCATAAGAGTGTGATGATAGTGGTAAGCATAGCTCGGATCCTGCAGAGCACCAATGTATGAATGATCTTTCGGTTTTGATAGGTTCTTGCTGCCTAATGACTGACCTTGTTTACTGTTATGTCATGTAGGTAGCTCGAGGCGATGGAAGTGGAGAAGACGGCATTCCAATGCTACTGAAAATTCCTCGACTATTTGATCCTTGGGGTGGTTACAGTATAATTGGTTTTGGCGACATCATCTTACCAGGCCTACTAGTAGCATTTTCCCTAAGGTTTGAGTCGAACAACTACCCTAAAAGTAGACATAAACAAATAAGTTAGATGGCATGTGCCTATGTTTATTCAAGAAATCTTATAAGCTCGTACACCTGATAACATGTTTTTAGAACTTATAGTCTGTCCTCATTGAGGTCGTTTGGCTGCTTCAAGGTAGTTTGAGTACTCATAATATCAAAATAATGTTGGTTGCAGGTATGACTGGCTGGCTAAGAAAAGCCTCAAAGCTGGATATTTCCTTTGGGCAATGCTTGCTTATGGTTTAGGTATGACTTGAAGTTACATGTACGTGCGAGTGTGTGCGTGTGGGGAAACCGAAAACGAGTTTGGATTAGTCGATGTAGTAATATTTCTTGATACTTAGTGGTATCAAATTAAAAAATTCTCATTTAAATGAAGACTGGAATGCATGAAAGAAATTGCGGTTGCTTGTTTTGGGACAGATGAAAACTGGAAACTTTGAATGCAAAGTAGATATTAATATGGTCTCAAAACTTTTATCTGGTCTGGAGAATAACCCCTAAAACTGTATATTGCTGAGAACAGCATTTCTAATGTGTTCAAACTGAGATTTTCTAAGGAAATATGTTTTTCTACACAATGGCATACGCAATTGTAAGCTATCACTGATACTTGGGGACTTTTCAACTTCTTCTGCACAGGTCTTCTAGTTACATATGTGGCTCTGAACATGATGGATGGACATGGCCAGCCAGCTTTGCTTTACATCGTTCCGTTTACGCTAGGTACGCAGCCAGTTCTTGAAACAAGAATAGATTGGACTAGTTATTTCCCTATAGATGAGCAAGAAATTTGTTCCAAAGTAATCAAGAAAAAATAATGATTGTTGCCTACCATGTTTACCTTTTTTAAAACATCATATATACTGATAATCTCAATATCTTGCTCAAGTTCTCGGGCTTGACCAATCACATCTAGTCCCTCGCTAACTCGATTCTAAGATATCTATGTGTAATTGGATTCGTCCGTAACATAACAATCTACAAGGTCGATACTCCCAGAAAATGTTGAGGTAGTTTTTTTCTTTGATACCACTGCTACATTATGAGCTCTAAAACTGCCTTCGTATTCCATTCAGGCACTCTGATAACTTTGGCAAGTAAGAGAGGTGATTTGAAGCATTTATGGAAGCGAGGGGAGCCCTACAGACCTTGTCCGCACGTTCAACTTCAAGGTGACGAACAATGACTAGTTAAGGCTAATATACAGTAATTGCTTACACGGCTGGACACACGTAGATTAGATTATGTCACTGTCATTCTAACTTGAAAAAGGCTTATGAAATTTGTGGCTTCAGCTCTTTTGCTGTGTTTCTGGATGTAATTTATTGGTACCTCTACAAGCTACTGGATTTTATGGGCCCAAGTGATGTTTTAGTGTGACCAAGCTCATGGTACCTTTTAAAACCCCATTTTGATATTGGAATTTAAAGTGCTTTTATTAATAAATTTCATGCTGAGGTAGGTTTCTTGGTTATCATTATGTGAAACACCACGATCCACAATTGATACCTCGGCAAGAAAGGAAAACAACGCACAACGGCCTGAGAGAGAGAGAGAGAGAGAGAGGGGATAAAAGGCAAATGGCAAAATTTGCATGTATTGACACCTTAAAAACATTCTTTTCCTTATTGTTGTTTCTGTAAACGTACACGAACTCAACTACAAACATCAAAACTGAATCTCTCAATGTCAAAAATTTACCAATCAACTTGAATGTGAATCCACACTGATGTGCATCCTGAGCCGGAGTATGGGCGCCATAACCAACCCCACAGTCCAACAAAATGACCAAAACTTTTCTGGCCAGTCTCCATTTTGAAGTTGATAGGGGTTCGACCAGAGGATCATTTCCGGCTCTCATCTAGACCTGTGAATTGGAAACAAACTATTTTATGCAAAATTTTCTTGGTCCATGACCTGAAATCAGATCACTATCCACACAAAACCAACATAATAATATGAAGTTCGACTCAAGTCCCAGTTATGGTATTCTCGACTGAAAAGAGATGCTAATCCTAAGACATACAGCTAAATTTGACGGGGCATTGCAACTACAACATGCTACAAGATTAAGTTTCTAATGTCGTTATATTGCCGGTGCAAATGTGCAAGAAACCAACTGTCATACATATTGCTTTCACTGTGTGTTACACCTGGTAAATGGTTCTAAGAATTGGAGTCAAGGGTCATCCCAAAATGTCAAATTAACAAGATGAGAATAGGAAACAAATAAACTATTATCACATAAGAATATCATGTGAAGAGGGCGTTGGATCTATTCATACAATATTAGAACCAAATGCGAAAACCAAAGTAGGACATACTTGTAAATATCCTCAAGGACCCATTTCCGTTAGCAGTCAATTGTAATGTTCTTCTCTCTTGACCCAGAGACAGAATCTGTTGCATTCTTTCAGGCCAATCTGAGTTTAATCGTCTGGCAAAGTCTTCCACTTCCCTGATCAATCAAACAAGGGAAAAATTATTGTCATACAAAACAATATAATCTATATTAAACATGTAACCAACCTAAGCGACTTTCTTTTATAACTGATACCCAAAGCATCCTACGCTATTTCCAACAAAACGGTAACATGCGACTAAATAAGTATGCTAAGATAACATATGGAAATAGTGGGCTCGTCAAAAAGCATCAGGCTCACCTATCAATTTTTTCTTTCAACGCAGGGTCAATATCATCATCTAAATCACAATCATCAAACTCATCTTCAGCAGGTGGAATTGTGTTATCTTCGATGTTATGCAACTTTGTGCCATTACAAGGGTTGGGCGAAAGATTGCCATGACATGTAGGATTACTACGCATAGAATCAAGCTCATTCGATTCCTGCAGCATAGAAAGATGTTAATCCCAACACCATATGCATGCATCTCGTCCGCCATGGCAGGCGAAGGGAGCATAGGCAATTAGTAAGCAGTAACACTATCTATGACCAATATCCCAATGAAGCCAAGAGGTAGAGAATAATACAGAAGTACAATACTCCTGACCTTCTTATTCATGTATACAGCATCGCTTGAAGCAGTTGTGCTGTTTGATGTACTAGTGCAGTTTGAAGGAGCAGCCTTGTGATGATCTTTTCTCTTACGATTCTTCTTTTTACTTTTAGAAGCTCTATTTGCCTTAGAATCTGCAAACCCATATGTATCAAATGGTCCACCTCCAAATGATAAGATAAGGGAGGAGAGAGGAACGAACATAAGAGCGTGAAAGATAAATCACATTAAAATCTGAAATTTTCCAAGTTGATCCCCAAAGACATGATTTGCGTTCCATAGTTGTTCCCAATTTTTAATCATATGCTGTTTATGTTCTCAATTTACCAAAAATATACTCGATGCAACCCAAAAGAAATGCAGTTCACTGCACATTCCAGAAATAGATTATATCACAGAAAACACATATTTAGTTAGATTAACAGGCAGGAACGACATTTTTCATCAACTACAAACTGTAAGCACCTTTTTAAAGACATCCCAAAATGAAGAACATGGTAAAGGGAAGGTGGAAACAGAAGGAACAAGATATACCTTCATTGCTTCCATTAATAAATGATAAGAGATCATCAACAGAACGCTCATCTGCACGATCCTCTTCAACCTCAGTATTCTGCAGAACCCATTGAAAACCAATTATCATTATTAACTTGCATACGCAACAAATTGTTATAGTGGTGAATAACTACATTCAAGCAGTTAATTGACTATAAGCATTACTGATTGCTTGGTTATAGAACCTAAATGAATATATGGAAGGTCATGTAGAAGAACAGAAAACTATTTCCCATTAACCTTTAATCTCTCTCTTTCTTTTAATTCTTTTCTCTTCCTGGCATACAATCTATTCAAAAGCCGAATCCTTGGATCATCCATGGTATTTTTTATAGGCTCCAACTTTTCTTCCTGTATCAGTAAGACAACGGAATGTTAGGAAGCAAACATAGAAAAGCAGGACTCTCCCCAAGGAAATAAAAAGTACATTAAGCATATACACTGCTTGCAATGACAGAACACCTCTGTTAGATCATCAGGAAGATGAAATATCTCTCGTATTTCTTCCGGACTCTTCCCTTCAATCACTCGTGCAAGTGCACGACTAGTGAGATCAACCAGGGGCTTCAGTTGCAGGCTGTCAGCAGCTGAGGTCAATTCACATAGCCTTTTGGTATCCATTCGAACAAATTTCTCGTCAAAGGACTTCCTCTCCTGCACAAAAGTATAACAAAATCAAGTACCTTTCCCTATCTTATCGTTTAATGTAAGCGCCTAAAAGACTCTTTTCTCATGTGGTAAGTTAATCACATAAAAACTGCAGTGTTCAGCATTTTCTAGTAACCTTGTTAGAGCGTCCTGGTACTTGATGAAATCGGCAGTAGTCAAGAATCAGACTCAACATAGGAGGATTGACCCGTGAAGGTAGGGAGATAGGGTAATTCTTAGAAGATCCCATTCCTGATTGTATTTCACGACATATGAGTGGACAAAACATTGCGACCTCTTGCTCTACTTGTTGTATTGAACCATCAGAAGTTTGAAGCCACACATAAGCCTTTAGAATCTGACATGCAAAGCATAAAACAACAAATCGGAATCAGAAACAACTTGAGAAACCAAAGAGAAAATTAGAACCTGCTCTCTCTCACTCAATCATAAACAAGGGTCAATGGGTGCAAATATTTCAACTAGTAAGAATAAAAAAGGATAATAATAGTACTATTAATGCCAAAGGTTTAGTGAAGAGTACAAGCAGTTTCAAAAATTTTCATTTAACCGCAAAATGTAGTATTTATCACTTCATCTTCAATGTGGACCATACGTTCATTAAGTCCTTTTTAGGAAGGATATGAGGGGTGAATCTAGAATTCTCCAGTCTTTCTTCTATCGCAGTACGTTAGCTTTAGAATGTTGTCATCGCTGCTTACTAACCTAATGTTGAAGGAGTTACATGATCTAACCCAATCCACCACTACCCCAGAAATGACAAAAAAAAACAATGATCTCTAGTTACGCATGTTGAGCATCTCTTTTATCATTCCACTGTGTTCAAGCATCTCATGTTAATTACTCATCATTTAGGTCCCATATCCAATGTTATGCACACATCACTTTTCCTAATTGAGTATCTCTTGTCCATTGTATTCCACTGCCCAAAATAAATGAAGCAGCTTTCCTGAAAATAAACGACTATCACATTGCAATGATTTTACAAGGCAAGTATGATTTATATGACCACAAAAAGAAGGGAAATTACGCTACCAAATAACATAAATGAACATATACAAAAATAAGAAGACTCCAGAAGTGCACAAGTAGTCATGTAAAGCATACCTCAGGCTTTATTATTTCACTATCAGCTTCTATCATTGTACTGAATTAGAAACAAGAACGCGTCCCAGAAAGCAGTTCAATAGTTCTTACCTGCAGCTAAGAAAGAAAGGCATAAAAATTATGGCGAGCTGTCCTCTCTATAACTTCAAGGAAAATAATTAACTCTCCAGCAGCATCTATTTTGCTAAGTATTGTAGAACCAAAATTAAATGCATCTGGAGGTATTGGCTATTCATCTATAAATGAAGTCATATGTAACTCGGTTAAATAAAGAAGGAAATACCCACTCTTGGCCAGATATCTAGTCTAAAAAATTCAGACATTTTAATAAGGGGTAGGCGAATGATAATCTTGAACTGACAACTTATAGACTCCATCTCTAAGAATTAAAATTCTCTTTGTCGAACTGACAAGTTTTGCAGAAAGACTAATTGAATGGTGCTTAGTTTTCTCTCTTTCCAAGACCTGTGTCCCATCAGCAATGAAACTGCACGGTCCTTGAACACCAGCATAAAAGTCCAGAAGAAGTCATTACCAGCAAAATACAACATTATCACTAGTTTGAATCTATAATGCACCACATCAGTCCAAATGGACCTCCTCGTCTCAGATCAACCATCTACTGTGCTTTTTGAAACTCGCTGCCCAATCGACAATGCAACTGGTAGGTCTTTCACAACCAGTATCAACGTGAAGTCAACTACCAGCAGAAAACATTATATACTACTCAAATATAAATGCACCTTGTGAACCCAAATGGAGCTCCTAGTCCTAGATTAATCATTTACCTTGCTCATTCCATCAGAAGCACCTTCCCAAAACACAGGTCAAGAATGAAAGCCTAATCCAGCTGAACCACCTACGTTTTGGAATGGCCTAACTGGAAAACCCCACCCACAAATTTCCAACTATCCTACAACAGCTGACAAAATTC
The DNA here is from genome assembly GCF_026168435.1 of Sesamum indicum. Lineage (NCBI taxonomy): Eukaryota > Viridiplantae > Streptophyta > Magnoliopsida > Lamiales > Pedaliaceae > Sesamum > Sesamum indicum. The sequence continues at coordinate 1,147,149 of NC_142667.1, read as the reverse complement.
ATCCCAGTTTGCCACCATAAAAAACCAACCTTCATATGGAAGCCTCCATAGGCTTCATTGGAAACGGCTTGACGGTCTATGATGATGGTAGGAAAGAGTTGGGGCCACCTATTCCACATGTTCTAGTGGAGGCTGGCTTCCGAAGAAAAAGTACAATAACTTCTCCTTTCCAAGAAACAGACATTATATTGAAATGACCAAAAACAACACCACGAATGTGCAAATTCAGAAGTAGGGAGCCCTGCAGATTATCTTCACTCTCAGAATTTTGTAGAGGCACTTACAAGCCACATAAAATACTCCAGGCTATGTGAAATTAAGTGAAAATCATGTTTCTTTCCCAAATTTTTGGCTTCCTTTCCTTATTGCCACCGTGCTTCCTGATAACAACTATTCAGCTTCCAACAATTCTTTCCGATTTACTAACAGAACATGATAAAGCATGAATTTCCTATCATAATAAAGCGAATCTTGGTCGAACAATAAACAAACATCTTTTACTAGTTATTTCAAACCCACAACAGTAATAGAAACATAAAAGGAAACAAAAAGGCCAAAAAAGAAAAAAGGGACTCAACTTTGACAAATAAACAAACCACATCAACTTCATCCGGCAGCGCAACACCCAAAACAGTTGAAGTACAAACATATCGAAAACATTAAAAGCAACCCAGAATCAAGAAATGCAGATTCAGAAAAGCCCTAATCCCCCATCTCAACTCAGACCTCGCCCCAATCGAATCCCCAATCCAACAATATCCCCACAAAGATGCAAATCAACACTAATACCAAAACAACCCAGAATTTCATAATCCCAAACACCGAACTAAACTAAACACAAAAACCAACAACCGGTTTTTCCCTCAATCAAACTCCAAGTCTAACAAACAATTAACAAAGCAATAAACAACCTTTTGCCCCGCCGCTTCTGCAGTCAGAAACAACAAAGATTTCGCACCTGAAAAAAAATTTAAAAAAAAGAAAAAAAAACAGCTTCTGCTGAACGGAGCTTTGAATATGAAAATGGCGGTTGTCGGCGAAAGCAGAAAAAAAAAAAAAGAATAAATATTAGAGAGCGAGGCGGGGGGAGAGAGAGAGAGAGAGAAATACGCATAAAAATGGGGAAAATATATTTTGTTTTTCTTATATATTGTCTTGGCGAATCTGTGAATGGTTAGATATATCTGTGTATCTATCTACCGCCGGGTGTTAGTGCGTGTGTATGTGAGAGAGAAAGAGAGAAAGACAGAGAGAGAGAAAGAGTTACGTGTGTTTCTAAGGTGAAATGAAATGTAGGTAAGGCTTAGACAGTCATACACTTGTTCTCTCGTGTCCTATCTTATTTAGTATTATATTTTCCCTCTATTTAATTTGGATATTAATAACATTTTTTTATGTATTTTTCATTATATTATATGATAATATATTAGGATTAATATCTTGAATCCAAACTTATTTTAGAAAATAATTTTATCCATGATTAGTATTTAAGTTAAAATTCTATTTTACAGTCCAACTATTTTATTATTAACGGGTCGTTCATTTTTGTGGGCTGAATATACGATGGATTAGATCGGAATAAATTATTTTTAGGAAATAATAAATTAATAAAGTTTACAGATAATTACATTGTCCTCTATTGTTGATGTCCTCTAAAATTATTGGGTCAAACCCACAAATTACGCATACTAGTTCAGTCGGTTAAGAGCCCAACTGGCTCATCAGCAGGACAGAAAGGGCCCGTAGGACATATAAATCCCACAGCGAGATAAATAAAGCCCATCAGTGGGGAAAATGGCCCATAAGCTTACCTAGGCCCAATAAATAATCCCATTTCAGCCGGACATGTCATCATACAGTTGGGAGGACACATCATATAACTTTCCAACACATTTTGAGAGGTCACCCTAAAATATTTTCAGGGGGTTCCAAGTAAATTGATACGCATTATTGACACCATCTGTGGGAACAGTTGAGCTTTGACATGAGAAATGGCAAATTCCAATAATGGAGGTGACCATGGATCTTATGAGGGAGATTCTTCTCTCCCTGCTATTTCAGGACCTGCTGTTCCACCTACAGACCCCACTGTAGGAGATGTTGAAAACAACGAAAAATGCGAGTGGATCCGTCCAGGAACGCGTAAGTGCAAGCGGTAATATAAAATTCGTAAATTATAACCAAAACGTAATAAAATCATAATTCCAAGGGGTGTACCCTTGGAGTTATCGGGTGTTCGATGTAGTTAATAATAACAATAATGAAACTAAATGGGGCTAATGGTAAAATTAAAACAAGAGGTAGAAAAATCGTATATCAAGAATTACCTCTTTACTTGATTTACTTCGAACCTCCTTCATTTGATCCGTTCTCACGAGACTTCAACGTAAAGCCTTTTAAAAGTACATCCACACCGCATCGGAATATGGGATCCCTCAATTCAATTTTCTAGAAAAGAATTAGGGAGAAAGAACACACCAAGTGTGCTTGAGAGAGGGGGTGGCCGAATTGGGGCTCTTAGGGTACGAAATTATTTTTTTGTTGTGTTATGTTTTTATTAATTATTCTAAATAACTAATATACATTTATATACCTTGTATGGATGTACTAGAATGTGTCTAGGTTCATTCTACAATCCATAAAGTAATAAATCCTTTATTCCAAATAAAGGATGACTAACGTAGTACTTTCCAAAAGTGAAATTGGTAGATTTCCTTTCCTAGATTTTTCGAACAACTTTTGGAATAACAAGGTTTAATTACTGAGCTGGTGAACAGCTAAAACTGTTAGTCATTAATTCCTCGCGAGCTGGTGAATAGTTAAAACTGAGCTCGAGCTCGAGCTTAAAATCGAGTCGGCTCGACTCATCTGCCACTCCTCGTGGAATGTACTTTTATTAGATTTTTTAAATTATATTTTTATATTAGTTAAGTTTTATAAAATTTATTCATAATTTTGGTTTTTTTAACTACTAAAAAAAGAGGTTGTTTATCTTAAGTCAAGCAATATATTATTTTATGCTTACAAGAGTTCAAAGTTTTCACTATTCACATAAGATTATTACAACATATCAGCATAAAAAAAATATAAAAAGGTTATTTTTTTCGTGTCAAAATGATTAATTTGATAATTTTACAAACTTAAGGGACTAAAGTTATAAAATCAAACTTGACCATTTTATCCTCTAGAAAGTTAAAATTCGGCCACATTTTCTCTGAGAAATGGTCAGAGAGACCAAACTGAGATAAAAAGTAAAGTTTAAGGATGTTAAAGTCAAGACATGAACTTGAGGGGCTAAAGTGATTTTAAACAAAAACATAAGGACCAAATATGGTATTTACCCAAAAACTTAATAAATAATCTTTTTCTAGTAATAAAAAAAATAATGAATTATTACCTAATGTTTTGAATAAAAATAATATATATGTAAATCATGCTAGTCAAATAAAAACATAGATGTTGATGGATACATGAGTCTAACAACACCCCAATGGTCAAAGAACTTTCACAAAAATCCTAAAATTACTAGGGGACTAACCTGCAAACAAAAGTTAATGCTTTGATGCTTAAGTCAGTAACTTTGTTTACTGAAAAAATTAAAGACAAACTTGAATCAAAGTGAGAATAATAATTAAAAAAGATGTTAAGTTGATATAATTTGCGTGGATTCCAAAAAGTGAGCTTGAGATAGCTTCATAATCAAGAGAGAATAAAAGTTTTAGTCTGAGAGTAGATGTTATCAAAATGACTGCACAAAATGTTTATTTATAAGTGCTCGTGGAGCAAGATGCGGAAAGTAGTTATGGAGAGTCCTACGTTGTTTGAAAGCTACTCGTGTTAGCTATCCAACTGAGAATCCATTCATTATTTGGACTCATATTGACTGAGATATGACTCTTTGATCAAGTTTTGCCTAGTTTGCCTGAAAATTTAGGAATCCGTTACCTGCTAGTTAATAATCCTATTGCAACCGGATTACTAAGAGTTTGTTGAAAATCTTTTAGCAAGATGTGTCTCAATGTGTCAACAACCCATATGACGTGCCTGCCTTGCTGTATGTTGACTCCGTCTTGCTAAAATGGACTTGTTTTGGGCCTGCCAAATTAGTAAAAGTAATAAAACAACTTTATGAGTTTTTACCTCCCTGCTCATGGGTCAATAGGTCCGGACCGGTTGGGCTGCTCTGTAGGGGCTTCCATATTTTGGGCCTTGTGAAGATTTTTTTTTATTGGAATATCAATACTGCCCCTTATTCCAAGAGTGCGAAACATGGTGTTGGATTGTTGAAGTAGATAAAATGGTCTTGCTAAAAAGATTTTTCTTGTTTGTGCACAATCAGCAAGGTGAACCCTACTAGGCTGAAAGAGGTAGTTTCCTGTTGTGCTATTTGTAAGGTAATCCTTTTACCTGAAGGAGTCTCATACATCAGATTTAAAGAAAATTTGAACATATTTGCAAAAAAGGGATTAGTGATGATTATGAAACGTAGAGAAGAGACAAAGTCCAACCTACACATAAAACACGTGCCCCTTGATTGGAGGATCTTCACTAACTAGGAGAGAGTGACACAGAGTCCTATACGAATAGGGCTGATGGGTGGGTTGTTGGAGTGTTTAAGGCAATCCCTTATCTTGCCATTGACATGCCTTCTTTGTTTTCTGGGTAAGTATTCACACTCATTCTCTTTGTTTTCTTTTCTGGTTTAAAAAATAAAAAATCTAACTTCTCTGTTTATGAATTTCTGCAGGTTTCCACAAACTTCTTGAGATTTTTTTCTTACACCAAACCTTGCCATTTTCCTCTCTATCGCTCTAGGTAAGCCTCCTTGCTTCCTACTCTTTTTTTGTGAACCATGTGGACTAGTAGTGTAGATGAAAGGGTGGTAGATGAGGTGATGATAGATCTAATCGGCTCCTCATGTAAGGAGTTGGAAGAAGCCTAGTATCTCTGGCTCTGCCTTCTGCCATGGAGGTGAGAGCGAGGAGGAAGGCAATAGTAAGGAGGAAGAAGAGAGGAGAAAGGTATAGGATATGCGAATGACCTCAATGTGGAATCCTTTAGGATTTACCAATCTCATTTTTTTTTCCTGAAGATGATGACGTGATCGTTAGGGAAAAGTCCCGGATAGCTGTTGAAATGTGATTCAAGTCCTTACTGCCATGGATCGCCCAAATTTCCCTCTTTAGGGCTTTCTTTATTTTTTCTTAGCCTAGCTTGAGGCTGGTTTGTATTTCCATTTGCATGTTAATGTTTCTACACTTTTCAAAGTTTTCTTAAATCAGTTGGTTCCTAAATCCTTCAACATGTTGCCAGGTTCCTATACGTTAGTAAAAAATCTAGGAGAAATCCCATCGATTGCTCAATTTCACTCCTTTTTCCTGCTAAAAAATGGGAATGCTGGCTTGTTGTATTTCACTGCCCGAGGGGATACTTATAGCCCGTTTGGTTGTCATTTTTAGTTTCCAACAATTGAAAATATTAGAAAAGATTTATTGGTTTTTGTGCGCAAATTGAGAATATGTTTGGATTAGTTGTTTCCAAATATAGGTATATAGGTGTGAGAATGTTGTATATAAGTATATGTATTTTTGATGTGATAGATGACCAAATTGATTGAATATATGAAATTATAAAATAATCAAAGAGAGTCTTGCCATTTAAAATATTTTTTATTGATTTGAAACAAGAAAATACATGCTGACAAGATAAGACAACTATGACAAACCTTTGTGACCTATAATCTCAAAAAATTGAGAATTAAAATAGGAATGCATTCTCAATGAAAATGGCTTGACCAAATAAAATCCCAACTACCCAAATAGTGAAAAGTGAAAAAATCTCATTGAAAACACAACCAAACGGGTTCTTAGTTTCTCCCTTTCGAGTCCACAATGAAAGAGTGGAAGCATCAGATCTTCTTTGTTTCTTCTTTTATACCATGGAGAGATTTCTTTCTGTGTGGATTACCACTCTTCCTAAGCAACCTAAGTATTCTATCTGTAATCATCCAGCTCCTCTCTAGTTCATGCTGGATCATTTGAATGCTTCTCTTTACGATCCTCGCAAATTAGTTCACTCTGCACTTCTTCATTGCTTTTGGGTTGAGACCAAAAGAGATGGCCATGGATTACGCAGCTAGTATAACTTCTTGTATTCTCTATTTGCGATTATTCTTGCTGGTAATGAAATACGACTAATGTATATTATTGTACTTGGTGTTTGTAGGCAGGATGTTTCACAAGCTGTTTTAGGATAAATCCATCAAGGGGGACAAGACCCAGGGCGCCAACCCTTATACCAAGCACACCTTGTTGAAGAGTCCCGCTTCCACTCCTGCTAGTTCTTCTTCCACTGGGGATCCCAAAGGCAAGCAACAGATTGATCCCATCGCCGCACCTACAAAATGAGTTAAGGGACAGACCGCCCCCTTGCTTCTCCTACCCTGCAACCTGCTACCAAGGTAGGGACGTCTCACCCTGCTAAAGAGAGGTCTGCAAAGAAGAGATTCCTTCCTGATCGAATTCAGAATGAATAACACTCTCTGTTGCTAGAAGAAGGTGAAACGGTTTGGTTACTAAATTTCAGAAGGAGATCTAACCACCCCTAGATCATACCTACATGAATGCTCTGCCAAGAGCTAAAGCCCTGGGTTTATTTGCTTTCTACCTTTGTAGGGTAAGTATCAATCAATAAGTTTATTAAGCTTAATTATAGACAATAGCTTAACCTGACAAGTTGTTTATTCATAGGTGACCGTGTTGGGGGTGGCCTGCTCTGTTGGTTAGAGCAAGGAAACCTATTGTCTAAAGAACCCTCAAAAGGGTAGGAGAGCTAGAGAAAGTGATGCAGGAGAGGAACTGGGTTCGTGAGGAGGACGCTGCGAGCATCCGCCATCTAAAGGAGGAATTCACCATGAAGGAACCGATACAAGCCTAGGATGTTAAATGAGCAATGAAGATGATAAATAAAATATTAAAACAATATTATATCCCACATCAACTGGGTTATTCATGCACTTGCACACCAACTAGTTGATGCAAATCAAAGGATAAATACCTCTTTGAGAGTATTGGAGAGTCCTATCTTCAAAAGCTCTCATCCAATAATAGTTTCTTACTTTGTCCACACAAGAGCAGAGATATGCTCTCTAGCAAGTCTACACAAAACACAAACTTTTGTCTCTTTGAGCCTTGCTAGAAACTCAAGAGGGTGAGACTGAAACAACACTTTTATGAAGTGAAAAGTGTTCAAAGTTTCTTCAAAAAGCTTTGAATGAATTTCAAGCTCTTAAAAAAGGAAGGAAAGATACAACTCTTTTAACAAAGAAGAGAGATAAGAGAGTGAAGGAGAGAAATATAGATACACACATATTTTTCTAACCGACTTGCAAATGTCCAACTACTCCTATATAGAGAGAGAGTGAATTGCTTCAAGTCAAGGGTAGGTAATCTACATTCATGAGCGTGCAAATCCCTAATCAAGGGTCTTTAATGCATGGTAAGTTCTTATTTTCCATTGAGATTTGACCACAATTTGAATTAAACACAGTTTGACTTTGAATTAGAATAATTGACCCATCGATTAATTTCAAGTCCACATCAAATTTTTATTTAAATATTAGACCTAAGATTAATGGATTCAATTAATCCATCCCAAAATCCAAATATTTAATTAATCTTATTAATTAACATTTTGAGTTTTCTATCACATTGTACCTCATTTGAATAATCCAATTATTCAAATGATTAATTTAAACTCCTTTAAGTTAATCATCTCTTTCTTTCAAAATTAATCCAATAATTAATTCCTATCCAAAATTAATTTTCCAATTAATTTCCCACAATATCTATAACGTCCATAGAATTTTATATAACATTGAGATATTAATTGATAATTAAAAAATTTAAAATAAATTAGACTAATTAATAATTATTAAGAAATTTAAAATAAATTATAGGTTGAAAATGAAATATATTAAAACCTAAAAAGAATAAATTAGAGCTCATAATAATTTAAAAAAATACAATAAAAAAGAGGGGTGGGCAGCACATGGGCCACCCACCGCCTCACCCCCCTCCCCCCGCCACATTTTAAAACACAACACACACACAAACACAAATACACACATTCGACGGAAAAACAGAGGTATGAGATTTATATTTTAATTGTTATTAATTTATATAATTATATTATTTAATTAGTTTATTTATTAAATATTGTTAATATTGATTAATTTACTATTTAACTGAAATATTTTACGAGTTTGACTATTTAAATTAGTGTCAAATTAAATATCACATTTGATGGTAAAAATAATATAATTGATTAATTAAATTATTAAATTTGTTAGATTTAATTATTGATATAGTTAATTTATGGAATTTCATTGAGCCTATTAACCAAATATGTGATTCTATGTATTGGTGTTTAATTAAATTATATAATAGCAAGGAATTGATAGAAAATTCATAAAAAATTTCAAAAATTATATTTAAGAAATATTGATGTTATTAAAGAGGAAAAATGAGGTTTTTGTTTAGGGATGTTATTAAAATGATATTTATAAATATTTAAGGGGTTTGATTAAATGAATTCTTATGAGTTAGTTGATAAATTAAATATATACTTGAGAGGTTTAGAAAGTATAGTTATTTAAAAGAAAATGGAATAGAGAATTGAACTTCAATATAAATGAAATGTTAAAAGATTGGTGGAAAATATACGAACATTATATAATATTTTATTTAAAGTTTATGATATTCTCAATATATTGATTATATGTATAATACTTTATTATAGGACAAGACGATAAAATTGAGGGTTGAGCAGTTTCTTGTGTTAACTAAAGCACTTTGAGATTTAAGGTAAGTATAGCTAATTAGTTTATATATATATATATATGTGTGTGTGTGTGTAATATTATATATATGGTTGCTTATGTATATGATCGTGAACTTGGTTTTATTTTTATATATGTGGATATTGTATATTGGTTGATTATATATATTTGATCGTGGACTATTTGTTGGGTTACCTTGATATCCGTGAAATTGTTATTTTGTGTTTATATTTGATTGTAATGTACAGATGTAAGAAGAATGATAATCTGACCGTATAATGGATGGGCGAATGAAATCGAACAGAAAAGTTATAGACGAGAAAATAATTATTAAATAAAATTGAATGCTAAAGTTGATGATGTGATGTGTGACTTGAAATAAAGATGGCTTACCTAGGAGGGGGCATACTGCAATAGGTTATGATGATATAATTAATGACGAACTGATTGTTGTAATTGATTAGTGTAGATGATGTGACATATCATATGAGTTGTGTGTTGTGTGATATGATTGATGATGGGAATATCATACGAACTGTGTGGTATCAGTGGTGATGGTATATCATACAAGTGTGTTGTGCGATACCAGGAAAAAAAAGAAAGAAATATTGTGATTGAGATGAGGACGATGGCCGAGAAAGCCATTGAGTGATGCACTCCAGTTTGGTTAAGTATGGCCCTAAGGAAATAAACTAAAATGTGACTATTATGTTGAAAATTAATATGTGATTATGAGCATTTGTGATTTCTTAAATCGGCTGGTGTTATTTGACAAATATTGGTTGGTTGATATAATTGTATTATGTTTGACTTGCGTTGTATATATGTATATATAGATTGCTTGAGTATACTACTAAGTATGCAGCTCAAGCCTTGCTATGTACTTTTTAGGAGATAGATCATAATGACTAGTCATTGGGGTTTTAAAAGTGTCATTCTTGTGAATAGGTCGGTCAATAGTGATAACTGAAGGCAAGACTTTTGTTATGAGAATATTAAATATGTCAGTCTCTAGATCGATTTGCATTTAAAACGTTATACAACTGGTTTTTGCATTATTTTATAAACGAGGACATTTGGGGAGAGTAAATATTATCTTCTGAATATGCCTATCATCTCAGGAGACGTTTATATATTATATTGATAGCTAAAAATGTCGTATAAGAGGGATTTTAATAAAGAAATGTATAATAATTAGTGGTGTAATGTTGTGGGGTGTTACAATATCATTAATGTTTTTTGTGACCCTTATAGGTCCACTTTTAGTTAGACTTGGATTTGTATCACATATATATTTAATTTGATGACTAACTTGCTCTAGATTAATTAAATTATATTCAATTTATCGCTCTTGATTAACTCATTAATTCAAGAGCACACATTACCATGGGTGGTCGTTTAGCAACCGTCCATGGTACTAGAGAATATGTGAAATTGGTGTAAATCTTTAACTACGCATATTGTATGGATATAGTCCTTCCATCAAGTTATCTCCCAATCAAAGTTTAGGGTAGGGGTTCTCAATCAGTTTCCATACTTGACTCTGGTAACTATGTATCTACTTTTAACTATGTTTCTCGTTAATCAATGTGGGAAACTATTTTTCCTATTTGATTAACAGTTGTGGCCTCAGATTGGGTGATGGATTCATTCTTGGAATGCACCAACATCTATATATGTTCGACCACATAGTGTAGGGCTTTTGGCGATCACGTAATAATACAGTTACATTAGCTAGGACCAAAATACAATCGCCCCCACAAACAAGATTATTGTAGCTCCTCAAGTTAGAGAACTAACTTCTATACTATCGCACTTGAGGAGATCTAGTCATACCGATCACGCCATGGGGTTTCCATATGACAATTCTTACGAGTCAATTAAGTGAACTTGACATACCACTTGTCAAGCACCCACTAAAGTGTATAGATGTTATGCGTCTGTAATCGATGAAACTCGATACTCAGCATATGAATGCATCACTTAGTGCAAGTCTCTATTGAATCCTTAGCCTCTTGCTTGGACCTCTTCTTGGGTTGGGTCTTTAGGGTTTGGGGTTTCTTGGGTCCTTGATGTCCTTTTCACTTCGACAATTTTCTCTTACTTATCGAAACCAAAGGGTAAATGACTTGGATCCTAAAACGAATTCTTCAAAATTTGGATTATAGATTTGCTAACAACTCATGCTTTGAGATGACACAATGTGGACCAGACAAGTTGCCATATTTAACTCTATAAATATTCTCAGTCCACTACAATTATGGTATGACTTAAGTATCAAAGGGTTTTAATTGGAACCTCCCAACTTTTCAAAGACCACACTTTACATCTAGATAGACCGACAGAGATTGAAATACATAACCCCAAAAGAGATCAACATATTCGACCAGAATCATATATATTTTGTCTCTTTCCAAACAATAATACCAATCGCAAATTCATTTCATTTCAACATTTTTCAACCATACCTATAAACAATATTAAATGTCATACGCATTCTCGTGTACATTTATCAAACTCCCCAAAATTTAGATTCATTTTCTCAAATCATATAAAATAGAAAACAAAAATAATCCCAAACATTCCTTAAATACATATACCCTACCACGAACACTCTGGCTTCTATGTAAATAGCTAAAAAAGCATTTTTTTTTAAAAAAAATATTCACTATTTATTTAACAAGACAACCCATTCACCTCAAATACAAAAGGATAAATCACAACGAAGTCCCTTTAAAATTTATTATAATTACAAATATCCGCATGTTATTTGAAAAATTATAAATATTTTTGTAAAATTAATAGTTGTTTAATAAATACTCCCTCGTAACAACTCATTGTATGAGAGTATTTGTTAAACGACTATTAATTTAAAAAAATATATTTATAATTTTTTAAATAATAAAAAATATTTATAATTATAACAAATTTTATAAGAGCTCATCGTAATTTACTCAAGATAACAATATTCTCTCAAGCGGTGTCCAGAGATACTCCGAATTTGTGATTTGTAAAAAGTCAACAGCAGATGGGAATCCTAGTGGCTGAAATTGGAGGAAAGTAGGTGTACTAATAGTGGTGTACAGAGTTTGATGGGCTATATTTCAATTAATGCCCAACTCAGACACTGGTTGGGGAAACAATGGCTACGCAACTGCACTGTGTGTAGGATAAGGAGACAACCCTCATTCATTACTTCAAGGGATAATTACATCTCTATCTGTATGCGTAGTTTATTTATATAAATTATTCATATTTTTTAAAAAATAATATATATATATCGATAAAAAAAAATATTAATATTATTTACACAAAGTATCTCTATTTTCTAAAAAATTACACATGCACCTTTGAAAAAATGTCAACATTACACAAATTATTCTTATTTTTTTTTGCTGTAGTGGTGGTTTTTGTAATTATGTAAAAAATAAGAGTGATTTGTATAAATAAAATTCCTTAATTGAATTGCGGAGGGGTAGAGTTTGGAGGGATACGTGTAAGTATCATTAGTTTTTTGAGACGATGGATTTGGAGCTATACAAGCTTCTCATGGACAACTGATGTGAGATGAATTTAAATACCAATAATATTCTAGACGACGGGCTTGTGACAAACACATAATGTCATTTCCACATACAATAATGTAGTTTTGAAACTTATAAGCCGCACAAACTCCTTAATTACAATTGATGTGGGATACGTGCAAATATCAATTGTTTACCGGCAGAAGAAATACCAATTGCCCCTAAATATATTTTAAAGTAATAAATCTCTTTTGGTAAAAATATTCACAATTGGTCAAATTCATTGTTTTCTTTTTCATGCCACACTCAACCTATTTGATTGGCTGCCACACTCAATCCTAATCCACTTTGTTCGTGCAGATTGAATTTTTTATTTCAAATTATGCTGAATTTTTTAAATTTAATATTACATATATATATATATTTAAAATAAAATATATAATATATTTTTCGTTTGACCTACAATAAACTCATAACAAGTCAATTGAGAGTACATATAAATTTTCATTTCACTTTTTTGCTAATATCAGCAAATTCCATAAAGTCTGACTAATTGAAGGATCCATTTGTTAGACAGAAACACACATCGAAACTATCAAATATAATTTCTCATATTATAGAAAATCTATATATATATAATTACACCAAATCTGAGAGAAATATTATATAGTTATTCTTTATAACAATTAACAACAATAATGATAATATTGATAGTGGTATTAAATACTTGTGTATACATTATAGTTCTTAAGAATAATTAGTTATGATTAGTATTTAATACGATAATAAATTCGACCACGTCTCTTTAAAATAAATCTTTAATTTATTGTGATTAATCAATTCTGATTGGTTAGGACTTTAATAATTAATATTATAATTAATTTGACAGCCTTGCCTAAAATTAATTAGATGCCTAAGGCAATAAATTCACAATGTTGATTAATAAAAAAATAGGAATAATTACATTTATACTTATAATCTTTGATCTATTTACATAAATTAATTTTAACTTTTTGTAGGGAAAAGTATTATTTTAGTCCGTTAAGTATGTCTAATTTTAATTTTAGTTCGATAACTATGTTCATTTTTATTTAGGTCCAATAACTTACGAAATTGCTTACTTTTAGTCATCTGGCAGATTTTCGGACAATTTTACCCCTATGAGTGTATATGGACTAAAACTGCCTTTCAAAAGTTGCATAAAGGTAAAATTATCCGAAAATTTGACAGAGGACTAAAAGTAAGCAATTTTATAAGTTACTGGATCTAAACAAAAATAGACATAGTTATCCGACTAAAATTAAAATTAGGCATACTTAACGGATTAAAATAATACTTTTCTCTTTTTTGTATGATTACATAAACTTACAGTGGCAACAAAAAATAGGGGTAGTCAGTGTAATATTTCTGGGATTTTGTCAGTGATGTATTTGTAAAAAAAAAAAAATAGAAATAATTTGTGTAAATAATTTTTGATATTTTTTATAAATGTATATATAATATTTAAAAAATAAGAATTATTTATATAAATAAACTATAAATCATGAAATGCAAATGTAATTATCCTATAAAAAAAATTAAGGAGAAGAAACAAAGGAAAAAAGACATATATACATTAAATGTAGTTAAATTTTGCACATGTACAATTAATTCAGGCCACCAAACATTCCAACTTTATCACACATAGTAAAGAGAGAAACCATTGGTTCACCTACTCATCTCCCCATACATAATATGTACATAATAAGAGGACCATTCACTAAATTATTTAATAATACATATATATATATATTAAGAACTAGAGTTAGTTACATTTAGGTCCCTTTGGAAATACGATATTGCACTGTCCCCCAAACAAAATTCCAAAATTATATTTACGCTCTTTTCGAAAATTCTCTATTTATATCTGGCTTTCTTTTATTAGGGTTTGGATAAAATATGGTAATCTAAATATTTATTTTTATATTTATATATGAAATGAAGTTAACATTATTATAATTTTTTTCCTTACAAGCACAAAACTCTCATTTTGCATAGGAAAAAAGCCGAATAATTATATTTAGAGATAGTTACGCTTTCCTCCTCTGAGGTTAGATATAATTACACTTAGACCCCCTGTGATATGAGAAACTACATCTAGCACTCTGAAATTTGCTTTCGTCTAACAAATAAGTCCTTTCGTTACTCTAAATTCACTGAATTTGCTGATATTAACAAAAAAAAAAAAGAATGTAAATTGATATTTAGCATTGATTGATTTATTACTGACTTATTACAGGTCATACAATTTTTTCCAAATTAAACTATCCTTATAACGGTAAAAATATACCTTTTTATATACATTAATACTCGAAGACGTACGAGGGCTATTAAACTACTGTATAGAAAATTTAATTTACTATCTAAAGAAGCAAACTAATTAATTACAAGCCATTTAATTTTAAACCACCACAACCGGAGGAGGGGCATATTCGTCATTTCGCCAAACTATCCTCCAACACCTCAACCCACTGTCCTCATTTAAAACCATTGCTTCCCTCCCCATGAAAGCACACCTAAACACACAGGCGAGAGCATACACATATTCATTCACACACAGAGATAATGGCGAAAACCGCCACCGCCGCCGTTCGTTTTCCTTCAATCGAGAAGTGTGATGCCTCCGGTGAGAACCGCCAGGCGATAGCAGCGGACCTCGACGGAACTCTGCTGATCTCCCGCTCCTCCTTCCCTTACTTCATGCTCGTAGCAATCGAAGCCGGCAGTCTCCTGCGCGGCCTAATCCTCCTCCTCTCGTTTCCTATCATCGCCATCGCGTATGTCTTCGTCTCAGAGGCCCTTGCTATTCAGATGCTGATTTATATTTCCTTTTCAGGAATCAAGGTGCGGGACATTGAGCTGGTGTCTCGCGCTGTGCTGCCGCGATTTTACGCGAGAGATGTGAGAGCTGAGAGTTACGAGGTTTTTGACAAGTGTAAGAGGAAAGTGATCATTACGGCTAATCCGACGATAATGGTGGAGCCTTTTGTGAAGGAGTTTTTAGGTGGAGATAAGGTGATTGGAACAGAGATTGAGGTGGATCCGAAGACGAGGAAGGCGACAGGGTATGTGAAGAAGCCGGGGGTTTTGGTGGGAAAATGGAAGAAGTTGGGGGTGTTGAAGGAGTTTGGGGAGGAGAAGCCGGATATCGGGATTGGAGACCGGGCATCTGATCATGATTTCATGTCCATTTGCAAGGTTAGAGTCATTTTTGTGTTCTTTTGTTTAGCTACACTTGAGAAAGCACATATATATGATAGACGAAACATTGATCTCTACCTGGAATACGTGTTTTTTAATACATCTCCTGAGAAGTATTCGTTAAGTTCATATTTTTCTGTGTTTGAATGATACTGAAACCAATAAAAGAAAAACCAGAGAAAAATGTCCTTTTTCTTGCATTATATATGTAGTTGGGAATTTTGATCAAGTAAATTTAGGTCAGCAGGATTAACTAACATTTGGTGATTATTTAGTTATGTATTTGGTCTTGACTGATGATACTCGGATTCCTGTTCTTAATTTCGTGATGTTTACATGAATATTTTACTGTACATTAAATTTTTTATTGAGCGTCGGAAATATGTAAATACCATCTTTGTTTGTTTTGAAAGTGGAATTTCCTTTCATTTCTGAAAAAACGTGTAAATTAAATCTTCAGATAGCAATCAAGCCCCAAAAATTTGATCAGCAATTTTCATATGGCTAAGGCTAAAATCCCTTAAAATTTCATGTGTAGTCCTGTTGTAAGTCATAGAATTTGAATTGTAGGTAAACGACCTGATCTACAACATCTTTACGTGCATATACATTTTTTTCCGGGGTCAAAAAGTGTACCTGCACACAATAAGCTAAATCTTCTGATTGACAATCCTCATTCTAACATTGATTTTGTAAGATTAGGAGAACAAGATTATATAATATTATATATATATATATATCAGTAATTGGGTCACTCAATCAATGGTTACGTGAACGCTTTTGCTGTAGCTTATAATATTTCTTGATTTGGGTCATTTCTAAGGGTTACTAGACGAGAGTCCGCAAAAGCTAAACTTTCTATCTTTCCAATTCAATTGCTTTTTCTTACATCTTTTGAGTTTTCAACGAGCATTAATTTTCATCATGTTCTTAAGCACCTGTCAGCCATGAATTATGAGCCATGCAATTAATGTGACGGTTGAGGCAGTAGGAGTAGTAATATATGGTGAGAGCGGCTAGCAATGACTTATGCCCCACAAAAGGGGCCACAGCATTTACCATTGCTAACTGTCAAGAAACCAAGCGGTGGAACAGCGCGCACAACAAACTTTATTCCTAGACTTTAATACTTGTAACTTGTAAGGATTAAAATATGGCGGTTTCAATGTGGTCAAATTAAAAGGATACAATTTCTTTTGGACGGGAAGTAGGTGATTCAGATGCAACAAATTCTTTACCACCTCCAATCTTCAGATAAAAGTTTTATCTTCGTAAAGTGACTGCTCTAATTAAATAATACGCTTGTATTTAAATTAACATTTACCTGAGACTTATGCTTAATTTTGTACTGTGCGGAGGTGGTGGATGAACATTTTGATCAAGCAGCCTATATGCACGACAATCCATTTATTGGACTTCCTTCCATTAACTTCATCCTTCATGGTAATATATTGAAGTTTTGACTGTTTTTTATCTATGCTCGACAGGAGGGGTATATGGTGCCTCCCAGCAAAACAGCTAAACCATTGCCACTTGATCGCCTGAAAAGCCGACTTATCTTCCATGATGGCCGATTAGTCCAGCGCCCTACTCCCCTCAATGCACTCATCACCTACATTTGGCTACCATTCGGATTTCTTCTTTCCCTGATTCGTGTATACTTCAACCTTCCCCTCCCAGAACGCATTGTACGTTACACGTACCCTATGCTCGGAATCAATCTTGTGATCAAGGGCAATCCACCTCCTCCCCCCTCTCCTGGCTCCCCCGGTAACCTCTATGTTTGCAACCATCGGACTGCCCTCGACCCAATCGTCATTGCCATTGCACTAGGCCGCAAAGTTTCATGTGTGACATACAGTGTCAGCAAGCTCTCAAGGTTCCTGTCTCCAATCCCAGCCGTTGCCTTGACACGTGATCGTGAGGCTGATGCTGCTATGATCAAGGCATTGCTCCAAAAGGGTGACCTAGTCGTGTGCCCTGAGGGGACCACATGCAGGGAGCCGTATCTGCTGAGATTCAGTGCTTTGTTCGCAGAATTAAGCGACCGGATTGTGCCTGTTGCGGTCAACATCAAGCAAAACATGTTCTATGGTACCACTGTGCGAGGTGTCAAGTTCTGGGATGCTTATTTCTACTTCATGAACCCTAGGCCGACTTACGAGCTCACATTTCTCGAGAGGTTGCCGGAGGAGATGACGTGCAAGGCCGGCGGGAAATCATCTATCGAGGTAGCCAATCATGTGCAGAGGATCTTGGCAGGTACACTTGGATTTGAGTGCACTCAGTTGACTAGGAAGGATAAGTACATGCTGCTTGGTGGGAATGATGGGAAGGTGGAATCAATGTACTCCAAGAAATAAAATCACACTCACGTGAAACGCTAATGGGTGTTGATTTTACCAGATAAAAATATAAAAATGTTCATGGCCACAAGTGTTAGGCATCTCTGAAGGTGTTTTGGTATCAAATATTATTCTTGTCCTAGTATAAATATTGTTCGTGTAGCAACATTATCTGTTGATGTAAAACTGCTTCTATATTGATAATTAATCAGTTGGCTGTTGTTAATACATGTGGCTCTTTCTTCCCCATTTCTTTTCATGGTACATAGCTAGGGTTACTATTAACTTTACTTTGTATTGCACTAATTTGTTACTATTTTATTTCATGCAAATAGTTGCAAAATATTAAGTGGTCATCGTTCCAACAGGTTCCTTTCCTAAAAAGTCTCAAGATTTAAAATGATGGACATGATATGATATAAGTCTTATTAAATATATGATTGATTGTGATGTTTCTAAAATCTAGAATCTCAAAATGTGTTAACGATGACTTGTAAAGTGTCTACATGAAATGCATTGGTCTCATGACAGTGATGACACCGTTAAGGTTGGTGACTGAACTTAATGGTTGGTGGAAAAATTTTAATGAGGTGTCCCAGAGATTGAAAAGTTAGGTCAGGGTGCATGGTTCAGTACAAATATGGTCAATCTCAAGCACTTTGTCTTTGTAGGCGTATCATCTATTTGGATCAAACTACCAAAACTGAGACTAACTAAATTTACCAAATTGCACATTACTACCAGAAAATAAATTCATTTTCTTATAAACTTATATATACTTGAGAGATTGGTGACCAATTTTTGAAGTATGTCTTTTTTTAAAGAAAAATAAATTTTTTTATAAATTCTCCTAGTCCAAGGCCAACAAATGAGCAGCAGGGGGTCTGAGAAACCCACCATAAAAGCTCATTTATGGAGTGAGCCACTCGATTATCTGTTATACGGACTAGAGAAAATACGAAAACAAAGCTAGACGTTAATGACTTAATGTCCCGGACAATGGGACCAAGAACAATAAGTCGATAATATTGGATTGCAATTTGTGAATTAAAGGGGAATAATCCCCTTCAATGCTGACAGCTCGCTAGGCAAGATGAAGAGCATGCGGCAATACTTCCCCAGCAGCCAAGTCTTCTATTAATGCCGAAAAAACACACTTGACAAAGCAACAGGAAGCCCAGGCTATACACTTCCCTGATTTCGACCATGCAACGACCCCACAACCACCCTGCCCCATCCATGAAAGTTGCCCCATCTAAGTTGATTTCCATCCACACAATTTGAGGAGTATCGAATCCATCAAAAATATTATCTTATAAAAAACTTGTGAAAGTAATAAGTAGGGCCGAATCCATAGAGATTAGTTTTAAATTAATTCCTTCAAGAATAGAAATAAAATGGGGGACTTTGTTTAAAGTCTAAATCTAAAATTAAAAAAAAAATGATACTTAAAGAGAGAGTAAATGTGAGAAAAACATTTCAGCTAAAGACGGGATCATGCTCAATGCCACGGTTGATCATAGATGCAAAGATGACAATCATTCATGATAGATAAATTAGTTATAGTCATTGGTACAACTTAACAATCTCACATTTTCTTACCTTGTCGATAGTCAAGGAACGTCTATTGACTAAATCCCTAATTGGTAAACAACTCTGGTAACATTTTCAAGATTTAATGTACCAACAACATTAAGAACTAGAATCTCCTTCTTGTTTGCGTGAAGTTTCAAGAATCTCCTTCTCCTTTTCCTCTTCTTTGAACTTGGCAAATCTCTCCAGGAAATGAGGTTTGGACACAAACACCTTGGGCTGCTCTTCTTTGGTTAGGTCAGGCTTCTCGGCTTGTTTTGGAGGAATTTTGAGTTCCTCCCTGTCTTGCCTTACTGTGCGTGCCCACGCCTAGTGCTATTTTCCGATTGTAGCTCTTTTTTCCACTACACAAGGTAATAACACTAATGTTTTGCTTAGAATTAATGATAGTTTGGGAGGGCAGCTTACTTTGAGATTCCAAACAACTGATGGGTGATGCCAACTGACTTAGTTGAGACTCCAAAGCTCGAGTATGGTTCTCCAAATTTTGAATGCTTGCTCGAGTATCCTATTGAAATTGTTGAGTATTAGCAACAAGTGTTTTCATCATGTCCTCAAGAGACATACCTGAGTTGGAGTTAGATTGAGGGGGGGGGGGGTGGTGGTTGTTGGTATGGAGGTTTTTGGAAATTTGAGGTTGATTGTCATATCTCAATTTTGGGTGGTCTCTCCATTCAGGATTATATGTATTGAAAATAGGATCATGCTTCCTTCATTGCTGCCTGAAAAGTCGCCAACGGTGTTGGCATGTTCAAAGGTTCCTCATGGAGCTTGGGGCAAACATCGGTGAAGTGTCTCGAAGATGTTCATACGCCACAAGCTTTGGTTTGTTGAGAGCTCCCCACTACAAATTTTTTGACAAGAGAGGTTATTTCATCCAAACATTCATCAACGGAAGTAATTACCTCGTTTACTCTTCACGGTGGGTTATCATTTCTACTGCCAAATTGTTGAGTATTAGATGTCATGGTTATGATTAGCTTGCGTGCTTTGGTAGGGATTTTGTTATACAAAGCACCTCAACTAGCCGCATCTGCCAAGCTTCTATTCATCTTAGACAATCTTTTATAGAAATATTGAATTAAGAGGTGGTCCGGAATTTAGCGATGAGGACAACTCTCCACCAATTGCTTGAATCTTTTCCAATACTCATGGAAATTTTCTCCGAAAAATTGATGTATTCTACTTATTTCCTTCTAGATAATTATAGTTCATGAGGCAGGGAAGCAATTTTCAAAGAATTGCCTTTTGAGCTCGTTCCTACTAATGATGGATCCTAAAGGTAGAGGATAGAGTCAATCCTTTACTCTATCACCCAAAGATAATGGAAAAGCTTGTAGTTTGACTTGCTCTTCGATGACCCCCTTGAGGTTTTATACTGGAACATACCACATAAAATTCTTTGAGGTGTTTGTGTGGGTCTTCACCTGCAAGGCTACGAAAAGTGAGAAGTAAGTTAATAAGGCCAAATTTGAGTTCAAAATCAACATCTGAAGAAGGGTAATCAATGCAAAGAGGTTATTGATTTAAGTCAAGAGAAGTCATCTCTTTGATCGTCTGTTTTGGATTTTAGGCCATGACTTCATCTTCAGAGTCGCTAGACGTGAGTACGTCTAACTCAAATCTGGTTTGGAAGAGGCAGAGGCCTCTCTCTTGTGTTGCTTGATTTCTTTTTGGAGTCTACGTGTTGTCTTCTCGATATTTGGATCAAATTTAAGTTCACCTGTATGAGAAGAACGTGGCATCCAAACCAAGTAACAAGAAAAATTAACCAAAAAAAATTAATTTAAAGATACTAATCCCCGATGGAGCAAAACTTGATAGTGTTGAATCCACTAAAGATATTATCCTACTAAAAACTTGTGAAAGTAGTGAGTAAGATCGAATCCGTAGAGATTAGTTTTAAATTAATTCCTTCAAGAATAGAATTAGAATAAGAAGGGGGGAATTTGTTTAAAGTCTAAATCTAAAATTAAAAAAAGAAAAGGATACATAAAGAGGGAGTAATTGTGAGAGAAATCTCCAGTTAAAGACAGAATCATGCTCAATTCCACGGTTGATCATAATACAAAGATGGCAATCATTCATGATAGATAAATTGGTTATGATCATTGGTATGACATAACAACCCCACCTTTTCTTACCTTATCGATAGTCAAGGAACATCCATGAACTAAATTCATAATCGGTAAACAACCTTGGGAACGTCCTCAAAATTTAATGTACCAACAACATTAAGAATTAGAAAAGCTCACTTCTAACTAATAAATTCCCAGGAGGACTTATTTAAGTTAGATTGTACATTCCCCACAACATAATAAAAAACTGCGACATAATCAATTATGCTGCATTATCACTAGTTATTGAACTAAATAAATAATTATGGATTTGCAAGTTCAATTGGTCGGACAAATATTCTTGACAATGCATAACGGTACCTATCATTCATAAGTCAGATTATTTGTAATAAAAACACAGAGAATAACACAAATACCAATATGAATGAAAGTAGAAAGTATAAATTAGATCTCACAACTCATTGGAATTGAACATTCACCGAATCATTTGCCGGAATTAAAAAAACTAGCTTATGATAAATTGCATCGCATATATATACTACTAATTACCTAATTCGATTAAAACTAAAAAAGGTAGATTCCTAATAAAACTGAAAATTCTAATGAAATAAAACTATTATCCTAAAGAGATTCTTCTAGTAAAGGTAGTTTCCAATCAGCCAAGGCACCTTAATTCGCCTCAAATCTTTTCAAATTTCGTTTCTTGAACTTTCCTTTTTCAGCCGCATTCCCACAGGTTTAGATGTGGGCACACCTAACTCATCGTTCTAATCTGTCAAGTGTTGATTTTTTGCTTCTTTCGCCCGTTTTCATTCCATCAATCCATTGTATGTTGTAATATGATCCTTGATCAAGAGCATTTTAGCCGCAAAAAATAGTAAAATATACTAAAAATTATAATGCACGCCTATCAACTACAGTTGGAAGACTCCAACTCCTACTCACCTTGCAACCTGCTGAAATTTCCCCCTTCAAAGATAGCCTATGAAAATCAACAAAAATTCGAGAAACTCTATAAACAACCTCTAGGGGATCTTAATGTTCATCCTTCATCAACATTTTCCACAAACCCCAAAAAATCATATAAAGAGATCAAATTCCTCACCTGTTAAGGCCTTCCAAACCTGCTTGAACTAAAATTCGACGTCCCATTTATAAGGCTCATGAAACCACAACTAAGATGCAAAAATACCCAACATTGGCAGGCAAAATGACAATGATCGGCACATGAATAACATCCTCGTAACTTGAGTGGCAAAGTGGACATTCCGCAAAAGAACTACCATTCCGCCTTTGTAAGTTCATGGAGATGGGGATAGCATTCTTACAAGCTTCCCACGCAAAGACCTTAACTATTGGAGGAACTACAATAATTTAAATGAAATTCGAAGATTGAATCTCCGAAGATGGAGCCTCTATCTCCCCTCGAGGAATAAACGAGGTGGTACGAACTATGAACGGTTAATTAGTCATCCCTAGCATAATGCCACACCATTGAATCCCCACACAACAGCCCCAAATTGGAAACCCCCCACCATTCTCCATTGTTCAGATTACTCAAATGACAAATCCCAGCACATGTTTGAATCCCCCTTACCCTCTACAAAATTCCTAGCTCATCAACATATTGCTTACCTTCTCCTCTCCAGCACCCTCCCATAACACCCTCTCCTCCTTTAGAAAGCACTTGAAACCCCCAACCACCAAACAAAACCTGAATCCTTCACTACCTACCACCCCACCAACTCTTAGACTCTCTCTCCTATCTTCTTAATGAACCCTTTACATTGATTAAAAAAAACTAACCCCCATATTTGTCCCCACACTTACATTACAAATTCATTGGCAGAGATTGCACAACAGTCCTGCTGGTAACCATGAGGGTTTAGGGGGCCCTAGCAAGGATTGCAGGCTTGAGGAAGTGATTTAAACGTACTACCACTCCTTGATTTTCTTGGCTAAAACCAAGTGTAAAAATGGCCATATAGGATATTTAAAACATAATTGGTCTGCTTTGGGATTGGAGTGCCTGCAAGAGGAAAGAGTGGCGGGTTACCTCTATTTTGGGATATATAAGCCTGTTTCAGTTCTAGTTCAGTCTTTCTCGATTTTTCACATTGATGTTATAGTACAGTTTGAGGCCATAACAGAGACTTGGAGGTTCACAGGCATTTATGGTGAGCCTGATATTGGTCAACGGGAGCGTACTTGGTCACTTCTTTTGTTGCTCTCCTCTCAATCTAATTGTCTCTAGTTGTGTGTCGGATTATGAGATAGTAGTTCGAGAATGTTGGTATGGGTTGACAGGCTCCCCTAGTCTGGGGTTTCTGCTTAATAAACTAAGTGCAGGGAAAGGCTTGTGACTTGGAGCCAGTCACTTGTTTACTTTGATAGGTGACAAATTCAAGAAATTGAGGCCTAAATTCTGTCACTTTGGCGGGGATTAATTTCTATTGAATCCCTGCGATTAGAAGCCCAACTTCGAGAAGTTAGGAGATCTTCTATCAAGGCAGGAACCCTATGGCCAGCAAAGGAGTAAGATTCATTGGTTGGAAGGGTGAAACAAGAATACCTTATCTTTTCATGCTAAGGTAAGCACGAGAAAGAGGACGAACGCTATTAATAGGTTAAGGGATGATGAGGGGAATTGGGATAAGGACCTAGAAGCCCTCTAAAGGTTAATTAAGTGCCACTTCTCAACTATTTTTGCGTTTGATGATTCGACGGTCACTAAGATTAAGAGGGGCACAAAACACCTCACTAGAAGGATTGACCACATGGTTGCACGGGAGCTTGCTCAACCATTTACGGAGGAGGAAGTGATGCGTGCACCATTTTAGATGGCCCAGTTGAAATCCCCAGAGCCCCATGGTATCCACCCTTAATTTTTCAGCGTTTCTGGTAGTCTATTAAATTTGATATAGTCCCTTGTATGCCTTCTTAGCTTAATAGGTTGGTGGCGGAGCACTAATAGTTGTTATCAATAATTTTAAAAAAATTTAACATTAAAAACACATAACGTTAATTATTAATAAAATGATATTTTTTTTGTAAAAATTTCATAAAATTCTTATTTTTCTAAAATTACATTAAGGTCCTCTAATTTCCTAAAAATATCATTTAGGTGCATAATTTCCCTAAAGATTGCATTGTAGTCCATAATTTTCTAATATTTTTATTAAAATTCCTATTCTCCTAAATTACATTAAGGTCCTCTAATTTCCTAGAGATTTTATTTAGGTGCATAATTTCCCTAAAAAGTGCATTGTAGTGGAACAATATAATTGAAATAAATTAAAGAAACAAAAAATTTTATTGGACATTGATACATGTACACAGTTTACAAAAAAAATTGTATATTTATAAATATTAGTATTACATTGATGTAACTGTCATTTTACAGTGTTGAACTGCAAGGATTAATCGGGTAGTTAAAATTAAGATCCAACAAAGAATTCATTTGGCCAAGTTGTAGCCGTATTGGGTATACGGATTTTGGCATATCGTTTCTGGAACGTAATAATAATCATTCAAATCGGTGTAGTTTTCAAATCAGGCCATGATTTAAAATCATACCGTCTGATATGACTTAATAAATACATACTTGTATATATTTAAATTTGGTATAAATCGGGTGTCCGGATGTAAAGATGTTGTATTTTCCAACTGAATTTTTGAAATGGCTCATTCTTTGTAACTGCTTTTGTAACGGCCCATGTAATTTACCTTTGTAAAGGCCTTTGTAACAACATTTGTAACGATCAATGGAATTTAGAATTCCCATCATTTTTTTAATTTCGATTTGAAAAATATTAATTTGTAACGGTTGTATATAAATTGCCCGTTACAAATACCATTTTTCGCAATTTTTTCTGCCTTTATTTGGAACGGGAATTGTAACGACTTTTTATTAGTTTGGTCATTTCAAAAATTAAATTATTTTGTTGCAACTTTTGTAACTGCCTTTGAAACTCTTCATGTTCTGTTATTCTGTAACGGCCTCTAATAAAAAAATCCGTTTCAATTGTCATGGTTTTTGTAATACCGTCTTTTTATATATTTTTCGCATTTTTCCCAATATCATTAGAACGAATCCTTCACTACAAAAAAAAGATGAGATTTGTAATGGCTTTTGTGTAACAGCCGAAAGTCGTTACAAAACACACGGCCTTTGTAACGGATTTGTAATGGATTGGAGTGTTGATGTTATTGCAAGGATAAGAAAAATAAAATTTTTTGAGACGGCCAAAACCGTTATAATTTGTAGGCCATTACTATTTTTCTATGGTTTTTGTAATGACTATATTTTTGTAATGGATAATTTTTCAGATAATAAATCATTACAAAGGCAGTGGCAAAAATCGTTCCAAAGTACATGGAAGATGATATTACAAGAACTGTCACATCAGGGACGATTATTTTTGTAAAGGCTACATTTTCTAACGGCTAGTTTTCAACAGTCATCTTGGGCGTTCCAAAGGCCATTACAAAAGTCGTTACAAAAAAACTTATTTATATTCATTTCAATTTATTTGTTGTAAAAATTCTTATACTAACCACTAAAACTCTCAATACTCTGATTTTCGTGCATATACATTTGATTAGCTTGTAGATTATTACTCGAATTTTGGATCGTCAACTAGTTTTGATCATCACTTAAGTTGGTTGACAATTTAACAGAGACTAATTTAATACCTTATTGTATTTAATTAAATTAATTATAGTTTACTTATTTTAGTTTTGTGATCTTTTATTAATCTTATATCATGTTAATTATATGTATTCTCCTAAATAGTGTACGTAGTACTGTAATATTTATAAATTTTTAGGTAGTCAAACTAGAAAACTAAGTAGATATATATATTTATGTGTGAATACAGTAATATATTTTATCATGTTACGAGAATTGAGGAGATTGATGTATAATAAGAACCTCCCATGGAAGGCAGGTTTGACGTCGGAGTTTGAGGATGGGCTTAAAACTTTCATAGAATGGACAAAGTGTCAGTGTTGATATATGGATGGAGACAAAATTAGGTGTCCTCGCCGAAAATGCAAAAATACAAAGTTCAAAACACCCGATGATATCACTTATCATTTCCGTATGCGAGGATTTATGTTAAAATATTATAACTGGACTTCTCATGGCGAGGATAAGGTGCAGGAGTACTTGACGTCATGATTGTCCCTCCAGTGTTTGAGGAGAAAAAACCCCAACTGCCCATGTCGAGGGTAATTATTCACATTGGGGTGATGAACAACATATGGATTGGGCAGAGCAGATGGTTTTTTATGCAGCCGGGCAGAGTTATTTTTCTTCTTCTCATGATGTTGTGCCTGATGATGGTACAAGGTCCTGCCTTGTTGATGCCGATCCTTCTTCATATTGTTATGGCGGTAGCCCCTATGATTATGAGTCAGGGTTGGCAGACCGTTTTTACAATAGTGTATGCTGCCGACCAGCCATTGTGGAATGATTGCACCCAATCTCAATTGGCAGCTATTGTTGAGTTGGTGGATATCAAGGTGAACAGCCATATTTCTCAGCAATCATATGATCAAATATCTCAGTGGGCTAATAAAATATTGCTCTCGGGTCACAGCCTACTGATAGATTACTACAGCACGAAAAAGTTGATAAAGGATTTGGGTTTACCAGTTGAGAAGATCGATGCGTGTAAGAATAGCTGCATGTTGTACTGGAAAGACAACGTCGACTTGGAGTACTACAGGTTTTGTGGGGATGCTAGGTATAAGCCGACCCGAGGGCGAGACTCACGCAGTAAGGAGTCCCCGTATGTCGTTCTTAGGTACCTGCCGCTTACTCCCCATTTGCAGAGGTTGTATGCTCCAAGGGCAACTGTCGAGCACATGACGTGGCATGACCCACATTAGATGGAGGAGGGGTCAATGTCTCATCCATCCGATGCCGAGATTTGGAAGCATTTTGATCGAAAACCGTCTCGTCAAGTCTCGATGCTAGTGCTTTGGCAGTTCTCCAATAGGCGGGTCGAGCGGCCCGAGAACCTTTAGCAATTCCCTTCTTAGCTGCGACTTGTTTCTATGATCATATATGTAAAATGATGTAGTCAAAAAAGTGTCGTTTAAGGCCTGTCTTTGATGCCCCCTTGATAGTATCCCGATTTTGCATAAGAGTCGCGTAATGTTCGGCTGGGTCTTTGTACAAACGATTTTGCGCCTCACAGTCAGTATGGTCGTACTTATTCATATTGGCCAGTTATCATTACACTGTACAATCTCCCCCCTGGTATGTGAATGAGTTCTGAGTATATGTTCCTGATGATGGTGATCCCTGGCCCTTCTAATCGGAAGCGTCTGGATCAAGTGTACTTGGAACCATTTAAGAGTTGCTGCAATTGAGGCATGTGGGTGTTCGAACGTACGACAATGCCACGGACAACACATTCATCATGTGGGCAGTGTTGATGTTTACGGTGAACGACCTACTCACCTATGGGATGGCTGGATGGAGTACCGCCGGTGTTATGGGTTGCTTGGTTTGTATGGATGGTACACGGGTATTTCATCTGCAGCACGGTAAGAAAGCGTGGTACTTTGACTGCCACAGACAGTTTCTCCGTAAGCACCATCCCTACCGAAGGGACAAGAAAGCCTTCACGAATAATCGTGTTGAACATAACGTTGCACGTCCCAGGTTGACATGAGACCAGATCCTGGATTGGGTTGTAGACATTAGTCCTGCCGTTGAACTCCCTTCCGATTATGGTAGCGACCACAAGTGGATGAAGAAAAGCATCTTTTGGGATCTTCCATACTGGGCTACGCGTCTAATTCGACACAACCTTGACGTTATGCACATTGAGAAAAATGTGTTTGACAATATATTCAATACAATCTTGGATATCAAGGGAAAGACGAAGGATAATTTGACTGCACGTAGGGATTTGAAAATTATTTGTTCGCTCGGAGATTGAGTTGGACGAACGTAGATCGAACATTATGCCTAAAGTAGTCTATACACTAACAAGGGAGCGGAAGAGGGGGATGTTTGAATGGATTCATGGCCTTAAGTTTCCTGATGGCTATGCGTCTAACCTTACTCGCTGTGTTGACATGACAGAACTGCGGACGCACGGCATGAAGAGCTATGACTGTCACGTATTCATACAGAAATTGATCCCGACTGCCTTACATGAGATGCTTCCCGAGCATGTATGGAGTGCTTTATTTCGAACTTGGATATAGTTCTGTTCAAGTATTGTTGGGTTGATCCATTAAGAGGCATGAAGGTACACCCACGCTATCACCTCATTGATGTAAACTTCAAAAAGATGTACCAAAAGGATGAGCCACTCATACTTGCATAACAAGCAGTACAAGTGTAGCACCTCCTTTGCTACAAGGGCTATACCTACCCTAAACGTCATACTTATAGTAATCCCTGTGTTCATATATATAAATTTACACATAATCAACTAACAATTTGCATACGTAATCCCAACATGTCATAGCAAGTATTATCAACCTACAATATTATATATATATATATATATACATATCAAACACCACAAGGTGATTCACCACAAGTAATCCGTACAATTATATTCTCTCTGTACAAACAAAATGTGAGTTGTACTCTAACTGACTAAGAGGAGAAAACTGCATACTGGCCCGACCTGCTTGAGTATAGCGCTTGGACCTATTCTTCAACAGTCAGATACCTCAAAGTCTATTCTTGAAAGAAAATGTCAGCAGGGGAATGAGCCTGCTCAGTAAGTAAATAACCAGCCCTATCTATATATATATATCAAACACAACCCAAACAAGATGAACAGACAACACGCATGGAATACAATCAATTTAATTCCAACATAATCAACTTTATTACACCACATGACTATCTCATAACAAGACAATCAATCAAACTCCATTTTTCCTAGTTTGCTTACCAGAAGGTGATATTGTATTTTTTTCGCCAACTCAATCTCACCATTATTAAATTTAAGTGAATCCCCTTGACAGTCGGCTCATCAATCTCATTTCGCACATAGCTGTTTCATTTCGCACATAGCATTTTCTTTTCGCACATAGCACTTTCTTTTCACCTTATAGGCTTTTCAACACATCAAGGGGTATTCACACCACAAATATATTCAATTTCCACCACTCCCTCATTTCCACATATCACCATTCTTGTAAGCAACTAGTAACGTAAAACAATATATCAACATATTCTCATTCCAGACACCCACAACACAACATACAACAAACATGATATTTCAACGTGTCTTCGCATTCCACATACACAATATCGTCAATCAAATTAAATCATGCACCACTCATATACTTTCAGACAAATCAATGTCAGCATGAACCACAAATTCATATAACAGTAAAACCATAAATAAAGATATATATATAGATAATACTAATTATTTACTTACCTCGACCTTACAACGTTTCTTTCTACTCAATCACTAATTCTCAGTCCTTTCACCTCACCCCCGTATCCTCTGTTTTTGTTTTCCCTTTCGGCGAGAGAATTTCAAATTTCCAAAATTGTTTGTGTGAATTGTGTATGGGTGTGTGTGTGCAATAAAGAGACGAGAGAGAGAGAGTTGAGGCGGTGGCCACTCATTCTCTCTCTCTCTTCACTTTATATATATATATATATATATATTATATTATTATATACATAATGTTGTTATTATATATATAATATTTTTTTTATTAAATTTTTTTTCAAAATACCATTTACGTCCTTCCTAATTTTCTTAATTAATATAAATTATCCAAAATATTATAACGAACTCCAATTTAATTCATTCAAGTGTTATTATATTCCAATTATGGAGCACAATTTATTTACTAATTAACTAAATTTTAAAAAATTTACCAATTAATCCCCCAATTATATATTATAATCTTTGGGGCGTTAGAACAAGTGTATTACACTAAGTACTCAAGTATGAAGAGGGACAAAGTGGACTGGATTGCTATCTGCAAAACCAACACTCGGAGAGTTGTTGATGAGCCAAATTGACTAAGATCGCATATCAGACGGAAGAAGTCATACCAGTCCTTAAAGTTGCTACGGACAATCAATCATACGATCTACGTGATTCCAATGGTTTACAAATTGTAGTCGATCTTTCGTTTGCACACCATTAGGCTGCAAGTACTCCACGGACTAAAACTGGTCAAACTAATAATGAAGATGAAGAGGGTTATGTAGATAGCTTCGAGGACTATGAGACTGATGATGATGAATGCGAGGCTACATAACGTATATTTTTTTAATGAAACATTTTTCTGGTGCATTGTTGTAAAATAAAAAAAATTATAAATATTCTTTATTTATTTAAAAATTCATTATTTGGAATGACCAATTTATTTAAAAACTACTACAACAGCCTTACAAAATAAAGTGGTTAAGTTTTGTCAACAGGCGGGAAATAAAATTTTATAACACCAAATTTCAAAAAACGCAAAGGCTGTGTTGCAAATTAGAATTTTTGAAATTAAAACAAAAAACAGGGGGGAATTTAAATTTGATTCGCCATTACTATAACCATTACAAATGCGTTACAATGGTAAATTATACCAGCTATTACAAAAGCAGTTACAAAAATTAAGCCATCTCATAAATTCAGATCGAAAAAATGATATCTTTACATCTGGCCACCCGATTCATTAAATTATACAAATATGTGCCCATTAAATCATATTAGATGGTATATTTTAAATCACATTACCTGATTTAGAAATACACCATTTTGAATGTATACTATTATGTTCCAGGAACGATATGTTTTGAAATCCATATACCCAATAAGACTACAACTTGGCGAAAAGGGATTTTTTTAGAAACTGTGATCATATATGACAGTTTGATCATAATTTTGACGATCTAATTAACTCATCATAACTCTAAGATGACAGTTACATCAATGTGATACTAACATTTATAAATATATAAATTTATTGCACATTGCGTATATGTATCAAAGTCAAATAAATTTTTTTGTCTTTTAATGTATTTTAATTATATTGTTCCACTACAATAATACATTTCCACAGCATTAAATCATTGAAAACGACATTTTTTTAAATATTTTCAATTAAATTAATTAATTATTCATAACGGCTTTTGTAACGGTTACCTTAGACTGCATATTTTGTAACGGCTTTTGTAACGACTTTTCAAATATTGTAATTCTCTTTGGCACGACTTTTGGCCATTCCAAATTTGTATATATATACAACACTTGTAAATTTTTTTCTCCTTCCCCTTCTCCCCTTATCCTGTGATTTTTATAAATTTTCTGTATTTTTTTATATTTTTGTAATTTTTAAAAATTTCCTGCATTTTATTGAAATTTTTAATAACATTTTGTAATTTTATAATAAATTTCTGAAATTTTGAAAATTTTCCATAATTTTCTGAAATTTTGAAATTTTTCATTATATTCTGTAATTTTTAATTTTTTAAGAATTTTCTATAATTTAAAAATATTCTATAATTTTTTTTAATTTTCTGAAATTATTTGGTATTTTTGATATTTTTTCTTAATTTGTAGAAATAATTTGATAATTTCTTGTATTTAATTTTATTTGTTTTGTAATGGACTGTAATTTTAGTATAAAATTGGACCTTAATACAAGTTTTAGGAAAATTAGGCAGTTTAGGAGAATTAGGAATAAATGGACCTAAATGTTATTTTAGGAAAAAAGTTGACGTTAATGCTTTGAAAAATTTATGCAGTTTCGGAGAATTAGGAAATTTATGCGATTTAGGTGAAATTTGAACCTTAATGTAATTTAATGCAAAATTTGGACCGACATGCAATTTCAAGGAGAATTTGTTATTAGACGGAAAAAACTGGACTTTAATGCAAATACTATGCATTTTAAAAAAATATATAATTTTATGAAAAATAAAATATAATTATGTATTTTTAACCTTAATATTTTTTTCAATGCTAGATGATGCCGATCGGTGCTCTGCCACCCCCGGGATGAGGTCGTGGTCGCGCCACGACCGTGGCCCTCCCAACCCTCCCCAAGATGAGCCAGTGGCAGCATCTCCGGCCACCCCATCCTCGGAGGGAGTCTCCATCCCCGATCGATACCTGCAAACTCCCCCGCAGTGGAGTTAGATCCAGTGGCGGGGGCCAGCAGTACACAGGCCCGGCCCGGTTGAGGAATGCACCACCACCACCACCAGTGCCACTTCTTCCCCCAGTGGCCCAGAGGCGTTTCATCAGCCTTTATAGTTAATAGATTTAATTTTTTTTGTTTCGACTAGCTTTTAATATCTAATTATTATTTTCAGGTCCAATCGCGATTTTCACATGGCCATCAATAATGCGGTCAAAGGGCATTATCCGCATCACTAGGCCAACATATCGCAGATCCCAAAAGAGTACTAGCTATTCTAGTTCTAGAAATTGAAGGTAAGTATAATATTAGTTACTTTAATTGAAATTATATTTTTTTATTTGTCCATTTTTCAAATGCCGTACTGGTGGGATTGTGACGATGAGAGCGTGTTCAAACTCGTCAAGTCGCCGGGAGGGCCAAAACCAGTTGACTCGACCGTTGTGGCTGGCCGAGGAGATCTGGCGCCAACTCTTGGAGTTCTTTCCAGTCCAGAATTTCAAGCATAGTCAGCCAAAAATAAGTCAACCAGGCAGCAAATCCAGAACAGTTGTGACCGTCTACCACGGGGGGTCGTCATCTGTTAGGTCGCACAAGCAGAATATGGTAAGTATTTCAAATCATATTAGTAATTTTATTTAATTTTTTTTATTTCTAAGCATTTTTAAAATTGATTTTTGAACAGGAGACACAACTCTAACGCTCCATCACTCAGATGGAGGTGTTCGAGAAGGTCTACAAAAAGAAGGAGGACAGCCAATAGAGAGGTCCGAGGGCGGAGGAGATTGCGGTAAATAATTAAAATAATTTACATAATTTATTCTTTTAATTTATATTATTTTTTAATCTAATTATTTAACATGTTCTCAGGAGATGTTTTTGAGAATGATGGAGGAATGCTAGAGACAACAGAATAACAATAAGAGCCTCCATTGTCCTCTCAAGGATCCATGGCCCTGGATGAGCAGCAGGTGGCTGGAAGAGGGGCCGAGTATTCGGCCATGACTACAAGGCCCACCACTCGATTTCTGGACCGTCACAGGCGACCTAGTCGACCCTGCTCCCTCGCCCTCGCCACCACAGCCACAGCGCCCCGACATAGATAATCAAGTGTTGGCACTCGAGCGTTACTCAAGCATAATAATATTTTAATTTTTGTAATTACTTATTATATTTCTATTATATTATGTGTGGTTTATATAAATTTATTTACTTAATTTTACAAAAAAATATTTAAATATATTAAATAAAATAAAATTTAAAATATATTAAACAAATTTAAATAAAATAAATATTAAAATATATCAAAAGAATAATAAATTTTGTAACTGCTTTTGTAATACACCAATAAATATAAAATCGTCATGTTGTTACGAAGAATGTGCCAAAAGTAGTTACAAATTAAAAATCAGGCCGTTCCAAAGAATCGTTACAAAATGAGTGAAAATAATAGTTATAAATGCAGTGGAAAAAACAGATACAAATATAATATAAAACAGTTACAAAGAGTAATTGTTCCAAATATTTAGCAAAATCATACCTAAATATGTTACAAAGGCCGTTAAAATAACATTTGTATCAAATCCAACCTAGCAGTTACAAAAAGCCGTTCCAACTTAAATTTTTTTTTCATGTTGCCAGTTTTGTAACGGCTACAACAGACCGTTACAAAAGCCATTATAAATTGTAATAGCTTTTGACTATCCATTACAAATACTTTGTAACACCTCTTTTAGCCACAATAGGTCTAGCCATTACAAAAGCTGTTCCAAAAAAAATGCATTACAAATTTTTAAAGAAGCCTTTCCAATAAAATGATTTTTTTAGTGCTTATTTCATCTAAAAGCCGTTACAAAAAAAAATTCGAGCTGTTACGAAAATCGTAGCAAATTAGTAACGGTTTTACGCACACCAGATATTTGTAACTGCTTTAGTAACAGTTTTGGCCGTTACGAAATAAATACATTTTTATCAACCCCTGAATGGCGTCAGCACGTCCAATCCATTACAAATTTGTTGCAAGGGTTGTTCCAATTGAAATGTCCATACGACCATTACAAAAAAGCCGTTACAGAAAGCGAATTTAGTTTTGAATATCTTATATTCTCTTTTTAATAAATTTAGTCCTATATTGATAATTTTGGTCCTAAAAGTTATAGTTACAGAATAAAAAATGAAACCTATTACAATGTAAAGATGACCAAAATTGTCAATACAAAACCAAATTTGTCAAAAAAAGACCAAATGTGAGATATTCAAGACTAAATTCGTCGAAAATAAAAAACGTATAAATAGAATAAGTTATTGAACTAAAAGTGCTAATGACCTAAAGTTATAGGGCCACAAATGTAATTTTGCATAATTTGTAAATAAAAAATAAATTCAAAACATAGCAGATAGATAAATAGAAAATGGTTATTACAAAATAGATACATACGTTTGGGCTTATAGAATAGTATGGGCCCAACTGGACTATACGACTAATGGGCCAATTTGTTATAATATGACGTGGCATTTTCACAAGTAGACACGTAGGACTTCGAACTAACGGTAGAAATTTCCTTAATACGGGAAAAAGTCCTTTTTCTCCCTTCAATCCCTTTTCCGGCTTACTTTCGCACCTGGCGGAGGGGCTTTTTAGTAAATTCAGTTTCCAGCTGAATTTCCGGAAAGACCCTCAACTTTTGCCATCTAAATCTTAACGCCACTCGCTGAAAACTATAGTAAATAAAGCGAGAATGTGAGGGCATTAGTGTCCTTCCATATCCCTTCTCAATTCAAAGAAGCTCTGAATCTGGAAGATGAAGGTCCACGTGTCGTTCTCTCAGCCCCTCTTTTACAAATTCCCGCTTCGAGGGGAAAAAAAAGAAGAATTCTGAGCTGAAATTCATACGAAGAACAATTGCTCCCAGATATTTATTATCCACTTTTAGAGTGAGAAAAGGAACAGTTTCTAGTGAGAGAGACTCACAGTAGTTTGATAATTTGTATTTGTAGAGAAGTTTTTATATACATTTTGGTTATCTAGCTGGAGATATGAGTGGATAAATAGTAAGATTCAGTGCTGGGGGAGAATTTTCCGGAGGCAATGGCAATCGGCGCCGTCGTTTCTCTCCGGAATTTTGGCTCTTTCATCGGTTCTGGTAATTGTTTATTCGGTAATCTGCAATTGTTCTGTTCAATGAATTTATGTTTCTGTCTAAAAAATTATAATGTTGACTTTACTCTTGCTGATGTACTATTGCAAGCTGTAGGAAGAAATAGGTATAAATTGTGGTTAGAATTGATTAGTGTTGTCACTTTCTGAATTTCGAATTACCAAGTGCCTCCTGCATTTCGGGGAGGCGTCTGTGACAGGATTAATTGGTGATGAGAAGGCTTGTTCGAGTTAGTGTATTGGTTAAAAAGCATTACTTATTAAATATAGGACTATTTTTAGTAGGCTGATGAGGCAGTGGACGTGAAGGTGTGAATGGAACCGGGGATAACTATGATGTGTTCCGGAAACAAGAATTCAGTATCACTTAGGCACAATTGAGAATGACGTGCAACCTACAGTTGTGAACAGGAATAAACAGGAAAAGAAAATGATAAAGTTTGTGTGACTCCCGTGTGCAGTCCTGGTTCAATGTATAGCATGCATTTAACCGTTAGCAGTTAATGTGTATATAGGGTAAGGGTATGCACTGATCTGAGAGGTGCTGTAACTCCTAAGGTGCTTAAATCCTTTATTATGTTCCGATGAGACGTACTCCATCCTTTTGGAGTAAAATTTTAATTCATATGCCCATTTTATTTACAGTATGTTCTGCATTGATGGTCTTTTACATTGTAACAAATTATATACTTGTGTTCCCAGGACGGGTATATTATGGAGAAGCAGCTACGGATCATCAAAGAAGTGACCACCTGAGTGTTGCTTCTGTGCAGTGTATAACTAGAAATATGTTTTGCAGCAAGGTATATAATCCACGGACAAGCTTTTCATTTCGCTATACTAGAGATCAACCAAACAAGGAAGTTTCTGGATCAAATTCAACATCTCATGTTAAAATAGATCCTCCTCTCTTAATGTCCCGCCAAATGAGCAAGGATTTTCAGTCCGTTATTACAAGGAGAAAAAGAGTCTACCGATGCTGCCTTTCCTCAGCTTACCAAGGTGCTAGTTGGATTCAAGCAAGGAAGTTGGATAAGCTTCGTTTTGTTGATGGATCAAAGCATACCACAGTGATGAGAACCCGAGCAGACTTCAAATCTCAAGATTATGACATAACAGGAACCGAGCTGGAGAGCTTTGTATCGTCTGAGGGGGCAGGTGAAGCTGCTCTACTCGAAGGAGTTGAGACAGCAAAACCATGGTGGAAGCAATTTCCAAAGCGCTGGGTGATGGTGCTACTTTGTTTTGCTGCATTTCTGTTGTGCAACATGGACCGTGTAATGTTCATTACTTATTTTATGTTTTAATTTATTATGGATTTGTTGATGTGTTTCTTTCTGATGTTTTCCACTTAACTTCTGCACCAGCCAAACGAGATAGAATCATGATTATCTGTTCTAACGGATTTGCTTGCTTCCTTTAGGTGAATATGAGCATAGCAATACTCCCAATGTCAAAGGAATTCAATTGGAACAGCGCAACTGTTGGCCTGATTCAGTCATCTTTCTTCTGGGGTTATCTGCTCACACAGGTTGTATTCATATTTGGATAACTTCTTAGCCCATTGATAGGCTCGAGTTATCTCCACTTTAACACAAAATGTCCGCACTCATCTCTTGAAGTAACTCATGTACCTGAGCATATAGTTATTGCAACTGTGTTATCTATACTAAATAGTTGTCTGCTTTTCTCTGAATCTTTTATAGCTTTTGTATAACTTAAAAACCAATGTATAATAAGTACTGTTGTAATAACTTGCAATTTCCTGCCCTAGTACAATTCTATAATGGTCGGAAGTTCCACATCCACAGTTGTAGGACTCCTGAGAACTTATAATCAATAAATCAAATGTATAGGTCCATAATGGAGAAACAAGCACAGTACAGTCAGTTAAACAATATTCAATAGGTAATTTGACATCATCATTCTGTTTACTTTTCAACCGTTGTTTGTTAACTTTAAAGAATATGATGAAAAATAAACTAACATTGATTACTGTATCATACTTCTAAGCATTTTTCTTCAACATAAATGGTAACAACCTTATTTAGGCATCATTTGAGCCAGTTCATAGCAATTACATTTCTGTCTCTAGTTTAAATTTCTTTGGAATTTGCTGTTTGAGTAGATTGTTGGAGGCATATGGGCAGATAAGATTGGTGGGAAGCTAGTACTTGGTTTTGGAGTAGTTTGGTGGTCTGTTGCAACAGTTTTGACACCTATTGCTGCAAGAATTGGGCTTCCATTCTTACTTGTCATGCGAGCCTTCATGGGAATTGGCGAGGTAAGCTGCTAATACACTTCTGCATAAATTTATTCAAGATTGTCTGTCTGTACTAGTCCAAGGCTAAAATTGGAATAATGCAACTTCTTTCTGAGCCAGACATATATAGCAAATGTTTCCCTCTTTGGCATTGGTACTTTTAAAGAAGAAATACTTCTGCATTTGAACTGCAGGTGTTCTAATATTTTATCTGACATTTTACTCAGTCAGACACTGTGCTCTATATTTCTGGTTATTGACTTGAAATTCCTACCATTCTTTACTGATCAATCTGGGCCACCGTTCTTGCTCCTATATTATTTTAGGTTTGTCATGTTGGTTTTTAGTTATCCCCACAGATTGATTTACGTACGTTGATGTCATTGAGATACTATAGATTCATTATGAAAAATTTGTTAAGATTACTACGAAAGGTAATTATCAAATTTGTTTTTGGTGTTTAGAGGTTTCATACATATACCTTATTGCCAACGTCTATATTAAATTTTGCAGTTTCTGATACTTCTCACAAATTTGACATCAAATTGGTCAGAATTTATTTCCACTTGGATGTGGAATGTATAAGAATGATTGACCTTTGTATAACTGAAGCTCAGTGATCAATGTTATCAAAATAATTTCACAAAGTTCAGTAATTGGTAGTGTCCAACTTATTTTCTGCTTGTTCTAAGTTTCTATTTTCTGCACTTTAATATGCAAAGTTACAAAAACCTTACGTGTGGGAGCATGATTTCACATCTAATGATGTCTATTCTCTAAATCAGGGTGTGGCTATGCCTGCCATGAATAATCTTCTTTCAAAATGGATTCCAGTGTCTGAGAGAAGCAGATCTCTTGCACTAGTATACAGTGGCATGTACCTTGGTTCAGTTACTGGTTTGGCGTTTTCTCCTATATTGATCCACAAGTTTGGGTGGCCATCGGTTTTCTATTCTTTTGGATCCCTTGGAAGCATCTGGTTTGCACTGTGGTTGAGCAAAGTAAGGGCTTTTTTCTTTGTGGAACAATTTTTTACAAGGATCAACAAGAAAAAGAAGAATCTTAGACAGAATATTTTTATATTTCCTCTTCCTT
The DNA here is from genome assembly GCF_026168435.1 of Sesamum indicum. Lineage (NCBI taxonomy): Eukaryota > Viridiplantae > Streptophyta > Magnoliopsida > Lamiales > Pedaliaceae > Sesamum > Sesamum indicum. The sequence goes on along the minus strand of NC_142667.1, from coordinate 1,107,873 downwards.
AAATCCAATTAGTCGGTGGCTGGTGGGATAACCAACTCCCAGGACCTTCCTTCAAAGATAAATGTGCTTACTATCTGAAAACAACAGGTCTTACAAAGAAAAGATCGTATTTTATGTTGCCTTCAACATCCTATGTCACTCCTATCATCCCTTCTATCTGTTGAATACTAAGAAATGTATCTACTGATTGATGTTTTGCAGTTTCTATTCATTCCATTATTTTAAATCCTGAGAACAAGTAACTTTTAAATCTTGAAATCTGCAAGCTTTAGCATGTTGAAATTCTGCCACTGCATTGTGCCAATGTTACTGGTACATTATTGATACCTGTAGAGAGGAATAGCCTGGAACTAATTGCTTGCCCCTTGAGCTTAATCTTTTTTTACTTTCATGTGTCTGGTGCTATAATTTAATGGTAGGTGCCATAAGAATCCTTTTAGAAACTCAAATTTTACCTATGATAGGCACACAGCTCACCAGAAGAAGATCCAGACCTAAGCTTGGAGGAAAAGAAGTTGATCTTGGGAGGCAGCATATCAAAAGAACCTGTCTCCAGAATTCCGTGGAAGAAAATTCTATCCAAGGCCCCTGTCTGGGCTCTCATTATCTCCCATTTCTGCCATAATTGGGGAACATTTATTCTGTTGACGTGGATGCCTACTTACTATAACCAGGTAGACCTTGCTATTAACTGCTATCAGAACTGATAGAGATTCTGCTCAGTTAATTTTTCCCCCAGTGCAATATAAAGGCTTAATGGTTAGAGATATTCCAATTTGATATGAGTTCTTAATTACTACATAATGCTAATCAAGCAGTCATACTAATTCCTTTCCCATTTTATTGTGATTATTTGCTCAGGTTTTGAAGTTCAACCTCACAGAATCTGGATTACTTTGTGTGCTTCCATGGCTCACAATGGCCGTGTTTGCTAATATAGGTGGTTGGATTGCAGATACCCTTGTGAGCAAAGGCCTGTCAATTACATCAGTTCGCAAGGCAAGCATTCTCATTTTTTTTAAGCACGCACATCTTACCACGCATGCCGTCAATGTATTTTAAGAAAATGGATCTTCCCGTACGTAAGCTTGAGAAGCAAAATGATGCACCGAATATTTGTGCTGATGATTTATGATCAAACCTGCGCTAAAAGAGAATGACTCTTCTTCCATTCTTTACTCACAGATAATGCAGTCGATTGGGTTCTTGGGCCCTGCTTTTTTCTTAACACAGCTTAGTAATGTGAAGACACCTGCTTTAGCTGTTCTATGCATGGCTTGCAGTCAGGTTTGAGTTGTTTTTTAAACATACCGTTCGACTTAATTTCTCTTAAAATTTATAATGCCGTATGGTTTTTAAATGGTTTCTCCACAGGGATCTGATGCTTTCTCACAGTCTGGTCTATACTCCAATCACCAAGATATTGGGCCCCGTTACGCAGTGAGTCTCATTCCATCTTACTATCATAGGTGTCAATGTATACAGTATCCTAAACATTAGTTCTTCTGCCCAATGTTCAAATAATGGTGTGCTTTCCACCTTGTAGGGTGTACTGTTGGGACTATCTAACACAGCTGGTGTGCTTGCTGGTGTCTTTGGGACTGCTGCAACTGGATACATACTCCAAAAGGGTACAAGAATAAAACCAATTTATCGTTTTATTCTGATTATTTTCGTGGGCATTGTGGTTCTTACCAACAACTGCGTTAACATTTTGACTATTATGGTTTGATTCTTGAGTCATGTTACCGCAGGTTCTTGGGATGATGTGTTCAAAGTGGCTGTTGTGCTGTATATCGTCGGCACATTAGTGTGGAACTTCTTTTCGACTGGAGAGAAGATTCTGGACTAGAGTATCAAAATTAAATAGAAAGAGAACTGCTATATACCTAAAAAGGTACCATGGAAGAAGAGGGTGTCGAAAGGAAAATCAAAAGTCACAAATACTGCACGAAGGAGCTCAACTGAATCATTCTTCATATTCTTACTTTGCTAGACCCCGGTTGACGGCCAGCTGCTCGAGATGTTTAAGTAAGTTGGTCTAAGATTGATGAAACCCCTGAGATTATTACGTACTTGTGTTTATGCTAAGATTAATAGCACGGGCCAATACGGGTCTCAGTTATTCGATTGTAACGCGTACAGTTGATGCACTGTCAAAGAGAGACTCTAAATGATCTAATTTATTTTCTACTAGATTGTAATTCTGCCTTCTGACATCGACCGCTTTCTGAGTTTAGATTATTTAGCTTGTTGCATCAGGAGATGCTTTCTGGGAAATGTGGTTGAATTTTTTGTATATTCTTGAAAATTCGTAGAAAGCTAGAAAAACTTTATGAAATGTGGGCGTTGTGCAGAGTTGGAGTCTTCTAGTGATTTACAATTAGATTAAGGGTGAGCGGGAGATTTTTAGCAGCAGTTCTTGAACCTCAACTTTCAGGTCACTGTCTCATTTTTGCAAAAATGACAACTCTTCTATGAGCATAGTCTACTTCCAGAATTTCAGCAAATTAAGACAGTAACCTTAATCGGTACCAGGAAAATAGGAAAGGACTGAGTGTCTGATTTCACAAATTGGGATTTCTCAAATACACATAGGAAAAGAAGAATTGTAAATTGTGACCGTGTTCTTTGATATTTGGCGTAATTATAAATATTATCTCATTGTTTGAAAAATAACAGATGGTTCTTAAAATTAATGGTCATTTAATAAATACTCGATAGCTTGTGTACCGGTATTTGGTAGACTATTGTTTATTTTATGGTTGTATTTATAATTTTTTAAATAATAAAAGATACTTATAATTAAACAAACCTCAAAAATTCTATTGTAATTCATCCAAAGAATGGTTTTAATGTAATTTACTCTCTGTGATATTGTAAATGAGTAAATTGCTATATTTTAAAAAAAAAATATAGGGGTAAATTACAAAAAAAAAATATATATGGAGAGGTAATTTTTTTTTTTGCAATAGTATAGGGAGGTTTTTTGCATTTTTTCTTACGAATATAGTCCACTTACTTACTGTAAGTCCTTGTTGAGCTTGCTTGCAAACATCCGACCTTAGCTCAGTTGGTAGAGCGGAGGACTGTAGTATGGCTGCTGAAATCCTTAGGTCGCTGGTTCGAATCCGGCAGGTCGGATTCATTTTTTTTTTGCTTTTCTTACAATTTCAGTTTACTTATAAACCTTTGTAATTATATCTAAATAATAATTATTTAAAAAATATAAAAAAAGTGAATTATCGGATTTAATCCATAGAATTGAATTAGATTTTCATGGTCCTTAAAATTTGGTGTAATTACACATCATCCATGATTTTATAAATTAACCTAATACCCTTGATTTTTTGTTTATGTTTAACAGATACATCCCCTTACTTTTATGAATTTTGTTAATATTTAGCAAAAAAATTAAATAAAAAATTTATATTTATCCCAATTGACTTATTACTAATTTATTGTAAGTTAACTAAATATTTGTTTTAACCAAACTATCATTTACGTCTTTACAAACTAATGCATGTGAAGAGGATATATTTTATCATTATAAGGGTTGTTTGGTCAAAAAATATATCTTTGACTTATAATAAGTCAGTAACAAGACAATTGGTGTTGAATATGGATTTTCATTCAATTTTTTGCGAATATCAACAAATTCTATACATATTTACTAACAGATGGATCTATTTATTAAATAGTGACAAATTCAAGGATATTAGATGTATAATTATCAAATAATATATTTTTTTTTATATAATTACGCCAAATCTCATGAGAGAATAGTGTAATTATCCCTAAACTCTTAGACCGTACACATTTGCAATTTTTTGCTTTAAAAAAACTTTCAGAAAATATATCAAATATTTGTCTCTATATTTATAAAACACACCATTCAATATCATCATTTATTTTATTTCGTTTATATTAATATAAAAATAAAGACATAAAAAATACACTTATCTAATTTCTCCTTTTCTTTTTCCTAAAAAAAAAAAAAAACATCTTACAAATAATGATAATTTATAACGAAATTTTTCCGCCCTGAATTTTGATCGTTATAAATACCTCATTGTAACTTGGAATATTATAATATCCTCTTAATTTTAATGATCGTCCAACAATCAGCTCGATTTATTGTAATCTATTCAATTTTTATAGTGAAATGACTGAAATGCCCTTATAGTCTATAAATTATAGAGTAAATTACAACGAGCTCCCTTGAAAATTTGGCATAATAATAAATATTTCATTATTGTTTAAAAAACTACTAATACACTCCTAATGTTTTGTAATATTTGAATGGATGCTTGAATTATCAACTTTGCTCTTAATTTTAAAAAAATAATAATTTAAATACTATAAAAAAATTGAACGACTTTGATGAAAATATTTGAAAAATTATAAAATTTTCCACTTAACTCATAAAAAAACTCATAAAATTAAAAAAAAAAACTAAAATTATTATCACTACCCACAAAGACATTTTGGTTATTTTATCACAAAAAATAAAATTATTGGACCGCTATTAAAATCAGAGCACCATTGATAATTTCAGTGAAACTCGTTATAACTTATCTTAAATTATAATTTTATTTATTTTTTAAATTTGTTTTACAAACTAAATGGATAGTTTTTTAAAAATGCTCCATTCACGTTATTCATTTTTTTTACATTTTAAAAAATGGCAAGGACAGAGTGAACAATTATGTAAATTATATAATTTTTTATATTTTTTTTAAAATATTAATATTTTTTTAAATAACAAAATATATACATAATTATACCAAAATTAATGAAAATTGACTATAATTTTTCTCCAAGAGTGTGTTTAGTTGGGGTGAAAAGTGAAAATATAAGAAAAATAAAAGTGAATGCATAAGAGATAATTTGGTGTTTGGTTAGGGAGAAGTAATGAAAGTCAAGTAAAACTCGATATATATGAAACCCCCTTGAAGTTAATTTTATTTGGGTCCAAAATTGGGCGAAAAAGTGAAAGTAAAAAATACAGTTTTTATTTTTATTTACTCTATTACCCATATATATATATATTTCTCTCCAATTCTTTTCTTCTTCCCGTTGATAATACCGTACATAATTATCAAAATAATAATAATAAAATCGCTGAAAAACTACTGTATCGAAGTCAATAATCAAGTTAACAATTTTTTCATTTACTCTATTACCCCATATATATATATTTTAATATAAAATGAAGAGAAGAGTTATTTAGTAAAATTATAAAAAATAATATTTTATTCTTAATCTATTTTTCTTATACCAAACAAGGTATTGTATTTGAGATTTACGTCTCATCCGATCATATCAAATAATTTAAAAAGAATATTATTATTTTCCTCTCTCACCCATTTCACTTTCCCTCCCTAAAACTAAAATAAAAGGGAGGGTGGTGGCGGCCTTTGGGTCCCAAGTTTGACAAATCCATATTAAATTCAAGGCGTTGCAAATCCCTACAAACCTATGTAAAGGGCCCAGCGCGACAAATTTGTTCTCACTTCTCACACACACAGCACTGAGTGAGAGAGAAAGAGAGTGACCGCACTGCGGAAAAGGTCCCGGCAACATCGGATAACGCCGGCCAGATCCACTGTCAGTCAGCCTCTGGGCCCCATACTTTCGCGCCTATCCTTCCTTTGTTTTCGATTTGTCCAAAAAAATATTTGTCGGGAACACATACGTTATATATATATATATATATATATAGAGGAAGTATATATATATATATAATTGAAATACTCTCTCTGTCTGCAGCCCTGTATGGGGGCCATGCTTGGGGAGTGAATTTTGAACTTTGGCAGCGGAATTCTCTTCGGTGGTTTTTTTATTTTATCGCCCGCGTCAATTTGTTAAAAAAGGGTTTTTGATGGGATTATTGGTTTTGTTCTTTTTGAATATTTAGGGGAATCCAAGTGTAGGCTGAAATCTTCGATTTTTGAGGTTCTTTCATGGTTGAAATATGGTTGCCTTGAAATGTCTGTGTCAACTATATTCTCTTCGGTTGTGGTAGGGTTCTAAAGGCACTTCGCAGAAGTTGTTCTTTCTATTTTCTGGCGGAATTGAGGTGTTTGGTGGAATCTTGGGCTTGGTGAAGAAAAGTTTTCGTTGGGGGTATTTGAAGGTTGATTTTGTTGCATGCAGTCCGTAGCCTTGAAACGACGGATTTTTTTTACTATTTCACCAGCTTCAACTTACCAATACGATTATAGTCTGATTCTTACAATTTGATTCTTTGGACTTAGGCACGCTGTATTTTTTTGGGCTTTCTTAAACATCTCGCATGCAATCTAGTGGGCCGCACCCTGGCGGTGGCGGCCATGGCTGGAGTACGGCGGCATTGGCCACAGCTTCTACATCCTCCTCTTCCTCTGCATTTGATCAGCAGCAGCAGCAGCAGCAGCAGCAAAAACAGGTCAGAATTTTTTTTTGTCTCTAATCTCTTTTGCTTTTGTTTTGTTCAGTGTGGCAGTGGCTAAAACCAGAGGTTTTGGGTATTTCTGCTTGTTTCTAAAGAGTGGCTTTGAAACTGACAATGTTTCATCGATTATGTGTAAAGAGTGGTTTTGGGTACTGTTTGTGTTTTTTATATTTTCCTAGTATCGCGGAAAGCAGAAGGTTACTTTTATTTGTTTGTGCTTGTTAGTTTGCTTTGTTCTGCTTTTTATATTAATTTGGTATTATTCAAACTTGTTCAATTTTCAACGCTGGTACTATGTAATTGATAATTGAGTTTGACTATTTTACAATAAAATTCATGGGAATTCTCTGGAGCTGCAATTATTAGCTTTTAATGTGTGGAATTTATATATGGGAACTAGCAAGCCGCAGTAGCTAACTACCCTGTCCTTTCTGAATGCCTGTACAGTCACTCCACGAACAATTTCTGAGAAGACCTGAAGGGAGTGATGCCCTCTTAGCCTACCAAGCTGGCAATTTCCATGGAGTTCTTGGAGGGTCCAATTTCACAGCAGCAACTGGGTCCATGCAGCTACCTCAAAAGCCCAGACAGTTTGTTGATTTCAGCCAGCAGCATGTCTCTCCCAACTTTTCAGACCATGGTCGAAATTGGGGTCAAGTTGTTGAGCAACAAATGATGAATCCCATGCAATATGCCTTCCAGGCAGCCGAACAGAGGTCAGCTTTAGGAGTTCCATCTCAACAGCAGATGAAACTGGGAACGGTTGTCCCTCTTGGCAAAGATCAGGATAGTGTGATACAAAATATTAAGATGCAACAGAATGTGTCTGCCCGAGCATTCAATCAGTCTCAGACATCTTCGTCCAAGAAATCATCCGAGTGTGTTGCTCATTGTGAGAAACAGGCAGAGCATAATTTGTCCTCTGCATCTGATGGCAGACCTGATCCTGAATCTAATCTTCCTACACTACATGGCCAAGCAATTTCATCCACATTAATGCATGGACCGCAGTTGCAGCAAAATATTGTGAACATGGCAAACAACCCAATTACCATGACTGCACAGATGCAGGCATTGGCACTTGAGCGTAATATCGACTTGTCACATCCTGCAAATGCGAATGTGATCGCACAACTTATTCCACTCATACAGTCCAGGATGTTTGCTCAGCAAAAAGCAAATCGAAGCAGTACAGGCATATCTGCATCTTTTGCAAACCATGTTACCTCTTCACAAATTGAGAATGAAAGTTCACCCCATGGTAACTCCTCAAGTGAGGTCTCGGGGCAATCTGGCTCTTCTAAAGCTAGGCTGACAGTTTCACCGAGTACTCTTGGTGTAACATCTAGAGTAGCTCTATTTAACAGCTCTGGCAACATATCTGTGCATGGTATAGATAGCCCCTTGCCACCTAGACAGCATAATTTGCTTGCCGATGGGATGCCTCCTTTGCCCCAGGGGCAGTGTTCTGGGAATTTCAACCAAGGAGTTGATGGTTTATTTGTCACAACAACTTCGGGTGCTCTCGATGAAGCTTCTCAGATTCAACATGCCGGAGAAGTCAATAGACCTCCTCCACAATCTTTAACTCCACCTAATGATGGTAATGTGGGTCATCCATCAACATCTCAGGGTGGACCACTTCCTCAGATGCGACAACCATATGTTGGATTTACTAAACAGCAACTGCATGTACTTAAAGCACAAATACTTGCATTTAGGCGATTGAAGGTTGGGGGATTTCGCCTACACATTAAAAAGTTCTCCACTTCCTTTGGTTTGCTTTGTCATTGATTTCTTGACAAAAATATTGAAATTATGTTCCATCTTTGTTTTCCTTGATTGCAGAAAGAAGACAGAGCTTTACCACGGGAACTGCTCCAAGCTATTGTTCCCCCACCACTTGATATGCAGATTCAGCAGGTTACTGCTCCTCCTGTAATTGTTAGTAATGATAGATTAGCTGGGGAAAATGTAGATGGGCATGCAAAACATATACGCTCAAGTGAGAAGGGCTCTCAGGTTGTAAAATTGGTAAGTGTAAATAATTTGAAGGAGGAGGGTTTAGGAGATAATGTGCCGGCTGTCTTAGCAGTTACACAAAGCACCACAAGTACAACAAAGGAACCTAGAGTCCCTCCTGGAAAAGGAGAGCAGCAAAGTCTTGATGTTTCTGCAAAATGTGACCAGGAGCCTGAAACAGGAACTCAGAAAACTCCTGTCAGGAATGAAGTTTCTCTAGACAGAGGAAAAGCAGTTGCTTCCCAGCCAAGTATTTCAGATACAATGCCCTTGAAAAATTCGAATCCAGCGAGCAGTATATCTCAACCTAAAGATGCTGGTTCAACTAGAAAGTATCATGGCCCTTTATTTGATTTCCCTATCTTCACCAGGAAAAATGACACTCTTGGACCCTCTATGATGAACAGCAATAATTTGGTTCTGGCATACGATATAAATGATCTTCTTTCTCAGGAAAATGGAGAAATTCGTAAAAGGAAAAGGAAAGAGAAGATAGAGAAGATTGATAGAATACTTGCTGTTAACTTGGAGAGGAAGAGAATTAGACCAGATCTTGTGATACGGCTACAAATTGAATCAAAAACACTCCAGCTTGCTGAATGCCAGGCACGCTTAAGGGAGGAGATTGAGCAACAGCAAGTAGAAATAATGGCTATGCCAGATAGACCATATCGAAAATTTGTTCGGCTATGTGAGCGGCAACGTCAGGAGCTTAATAGGCAATCACAGGCTAATCAGAAGGCAACTAGGGACAGGCAACTGAAGTCCATATTGCAATGGCGCAAGAAGCTTCTAGAGACACACTGGGCCATCCGTGATGCTCGAACCGCCCGCAATAGGGGTGTTCACAAGTATCATGAAAGGATGTTGAGGGAGTTCTCAAAGAGGAAAGATGATGACCGTAATAAAAGGATGGAAGCATTGAAAAATAATGACGTAGAAAGATATAGGGAGATGTTGCTTGAACAACAAACTAACGTACCTGGGGATGCTGCGGAAAGATATGCTGTTCTATCATCATTTTTAACTCAAACTGAAGAATATCTTCACAAACTTGGAAGTAAAATAACAGTTGCTAAAAATCAACAGGAGTTTGAGGAGGCAGCTAATGCTGCCGCTGCAGCTGCTCGTTTGCAGGTACTACCCATCTCTCAAAGCCTGCGCCCAAACTAAGCAGAAACAAAACCTAATTTTGACATGGATCTATAATGAGCCAAATAAGATGCTTTAGACACAAGGGTTACACATTATAACTGAATCTATCTTTTTGCATTCTTATACTTCTGGAAGTAGAAACCAGTACTTTTTGTTTAGAAAATCTGGCGCTTTTATCCTTTGTTGCCACCTCTGGTGATTGAGTACTAAAATCACAAAAATATTACCATCTCAACTTATAGAATGGAAAAACTGATCAATGATTGTGGCTGTTAAGAAAAGTGATCAATTTCTTTTGGTTTTTGTTTTGTTTAAAAGTTATTGCCTTTGTACCAGAAAGGGCCTGTTTAGATGTTTGATGTGCATATTAAGACTCATCATGTTAGCAAAGGTGTATTTTACAAGGATGAAGTCCTTAACAACTATACTTTTATACCAATACACACCTTTCTCTTCCCCAGGTCTCTGAAAACAGTACTGTGTAGTTTTTAATTGATTTTCTCCATGTCTGAACATTTCCTATTCTTACTAAAAATATTCTCATTTATAATCTGGACCAAAGGGTCTCTCGGAAGAAGAAGTAAGAGCAGCTGCTGCCTGTGCTAGAGAAGAAGTGATGATAAGGAATCGATTTTCTGAGATGAATGCACGAAAAGATAGCTCTTCTGTTAACAAGTAAGACTCTTCTAGAGACTTCTGATAGTTGACATAGAGATGGTCGTTAAACAACAATATAGTAGAAATGGTTAAGGTTTTTATATTGTCAATTTTCCAATTTGATGTGGCATCTAGTATTGTTTCTCTTAGGATCTACATTAACATAGTGTAGTTTCTTGTTGTCTGAGTGGTTCTGCCACATGGAAACTGTCAATATTTTGCAGTAACCTATAATAATATGCTGTCATACATAATTACTGTTTGGTATAATCTCTCTGCTTTTTTTGGTTCGACCAGGTATTACAATCTTGCACATGCTGTGAGTGAGAGGGTCATCAGTCAGCCTACAATGTTGCGAGCTGGAACATTACGTGAATATCAGCTTGTAAGTTTCCCTCTTTTTAAAGAGCAGTCCATCATTGACATGTGACTGCTCAGTTTGTGCTGTTGAGTTTTACTTTCTGATTGCTTCAAAGTATTAATCTGTGTTCTTTTTGAATATCCAGGTTGGTTTGCAGTGGATGCTATCTTTATATAACAACAAATTGAACGGAATTTTGGCTGATGAGATGGGTCTTGGGAAGACTGTACAGGTGAATTACTACGGATTAATGTTATTTTAAAGGTTTTGGCTACCAGTATGTACGCATCTTGAAAAATGTCCATTGTATTATGCATGATTTCGAACCGGATAATTGGATCTCTTCATTTCTTTTTAATATTTTAATGAACACCTGGATTTTGTTTCATTGGGAAGTTTACAGTTGCATATTTACCAATGTTTTGCTCATACAGGTTATGGCCATTAGGGTGCTGGTAAGTTTGTAGATGTATATTTTCAGCCCCAATTGTGTTTTTCCCCTTATACAGGTTATGGCCTTGATTGCTTATTTAATGGAGTTCAAAGGAAACTATGGTCCGCATCTTATCATTGTTCCTAATGCTGTTCTGGTGAACTGGAAGGTTGTTTTCCTTTATAGTTCCATTCAAATACTTATGAGTATATTCTCCATTTACATCCTAATTTAACTAGTATTCCAGAGTGAATTACACAATTGGCTTCCGAGTGTGTCCTGCATATATTATGTTGGTGGGAAAGACCAAAGATCGAAATTGTTTTCACAAGTAAGAAGATTACTTTTGATAATATTCAAATTTAGATTGATAATTTGCCTTGTATTGTAGTGAAATTCGTGTTGTTTATCTACTGTGTAGGAAGTGTTGGCCATGAAGTTTAATGTCCTTGTGACTACCTATGAGTTCATTATGTATGATCGATCAAAACTTTCAAAAGTTGATTGGAAGTACATTATAATTGATGAGGCACAGCGTATGAAGGACCGAGAGTCGGTTTTAGCGCGTGATCTTGATAGATATCGCTGCCAAAGGCGCTTGCTTCTCACAGGGACACCTTTGCAGGTTAGCTTTTGTATTTATGGAGCTCCTTTTCGTGAACTTATAACGAAGCTTTTGTCTCATGTGGTGTCACTTTTTAGCAATTTCTGTTGAAATATTTGTTATGTTGCTTTTACATATAAAAGTTTTTGATAGTGTGATTCTCTTCCTTTAACATGGATCGTTTAATGGCAGAACTAATTATTTCAAAAGCATCTTTACAGATTACATTTGAAAAATGGTTGCCGTTATGATTTTGACTTAATGGTTGGTTTTTCCTGCTGTTTTCCAAGACTTTCAAACTCACAGTAACTTTCACTTCTTAGTTCTTACTATAGCAATAACTTGTATTCTTTGTCACGTCCAAATCTGAGAATAGGTTCATATATGATCTCAATCACCGAGCCTGAAGCCTATAGTTCAGCTGGATTTCATTTTGAGCGGAAAATGTCTCTAGATTGTGTAAATTGTTTACTCTTTGATTATAGAATACAAGAAGCTGTCACAACACATGGTTTCATGCTCTGCTATGCTAGCTTGCTAATCTCCACTCCTTGCATTAGGAGAAATATATACTGCCTTGGGTTCCATGTTTTCTCTTTCATTTCTTCTTTGTGGTAGTAGCAGTAGTTGTTCTTCCGCCCCTCAGCCCTCAGCCCTGAGTCCCAACCCCCATTCTGAAACCTTGGTTCCTCTTCCTTCTGTATGCAGAATGATCTTAAAGAACTATGGTCTCTGTTAAACCTGCTGCTCCCAGAAGTCTTTGATAATCGGAAAGTGTTTCATGATTGGTTCTCTCAACCTTTTCAAAAAGAAGGGTCCAATCACAATGCTGAAGATGACTGGCTAGAGACTGAGAAGAAGGTGATTACAATCCATAGACTTCATCAAATATTAGAGCCATTTATGCTCAGGCGTCGTGTTGAAGATGTGGAAGGATCACTTCCTCCCAAGGTATGTCCTTTTAAGAGTATAATATATATATATATATATATTGGTTGTGCATAATCTCTAATTGCAATTTCAATGCAGGTTTCAATTGTTTTGAAATGCAGAATGTCTGCTATACAGAGTGCCATATATGATTGGATCAAATCCACTGGTACTCTTAGGGTTGACCCAGAAGATGAACAGCGTAAGGTTCAAAAGAATGCACTTTATCAAGCTAAAAGTTACAGAACCTTAAACAATAGATGCATGGAACTAAGGAAAGCTTGCAATCATCCTTTGCTCAATTATCCATATTTTAGTGACTTTTCAAAGGATTTTCTTGTGGGATCTTGTGGGAAATTGTGGATATTGGATAGGATTTTGATTAAGCTTCAGAGAACAGGGCACAGGGTACTGCTCTTTAGCACCATGACCAAGCTTCTTGATATTATGGAGGAGTATTTGCAGTGGCGTAGGCTTGTCTTCAGAAGAATTGACGGGACGACTAGTTTAGAAGACCGGGAAAGTGCTATTGTGGACTTTAACAGCCCTGACACTGATTGCTTTATTTTCTTGCTCAGCATTCGTGCTGCTGGACGGGGTTTGAATCTTCAATCTGCTGACACAGTCATCATATATGATCCTGATCCAAACCCAAAAAATGAGGAACAGGCTGTTGCTAGAGCCCACCGTATTGGGCAGACTAGGGAGGTGAAAGTCATTTATATGGAAGCTGTAGTTGACAAAATATCAAGCCATCAGAAAGAAGATGAAATCAGGAGTGGAGGTGCAGTTGATTCAGATGAAGACCTTGCTGGCAAGGACCGGTACATGGGGTCAATTGAGAGCCTGATTCGGAATAATATCCAACAGTATAAGATTGAGATGGCTGATGAAGTAATAAATGCTGGGCGGTTTGACCAGAGGACTACACATGAAGAGCGACGGCTTACCTTGGAAACCCTGTTGCATGATGAAGAGAGATATCAAGAAACAGTTCATGATGTTCCTTCTCTTCATGAGGTAAACCGCATGATTGCTAGGAGTGAAGCGGAATTGGAGCTCTTTGATCAAATGGACGAAGAACTTGACTGGGTGGATGAGATGACTCGATATGATCAGGTCCCAAAGTGGCTTCGTACTAGTACCCAAGAAGTGAATGCTACCATTTCTAACTCATCAAAGAAGCCATCAAAGAATGCTTTATTTGGAGGAACTATTGGCATGGATTCCAGTGAGGCGGCTTCTGAGACTGAGAGAAGGAGGGGGCGCCCTAAGGGGAAAACTCCAATTTACACTGAATTGGATGAAGGAAATGAAGAATATTCTGAAGCTAGTTTTGAGGACAGGAATGGATATTCTGTTCACGAAGAAGGAGAAATAGGGGAGTTTGAAGATGATGAGTCTACTGGAGAACCTGGTGTTAATAAACATTCATTGGAAGAAGATGGTCTTGTTTCTGCTGATGGATGTGAATACCAAAGAGCTCCAGAGAGCCTCAGAAATGATAATATACTTGAAGAAGCAGGTTCATCTGGATCTTCCTCTCACAGTCAAAGGTTAAAGCGAATTGTATCACCTTCACTGTCTTCTCAGAAGTTTGGCTCGCTTTCTGCTTTAGATGGCAGGTCCACCTCCCATTCAAAGAAATTGGTATGTCCACTAACATATTTTCCGATTTGTTGATTATGAGATATTGTGGAAGTTGTTAAAGTCTCTAACATTCTTTATTATTCTGATTTGCCAGGCAGACGAATTAGAAGAAGGGGAAATTGCTGTATCTGGGGACTCTCAGATGGATCACCAGCAATCTGGTGGTTGGATCCAAGATCGTGATGAAGGTGAAGATGAACAGGTCTTGCAGCCCAAGATAAAACGAAAACGGAGTATTCGGCTTCGGCCACGGCTTACTGTAGAGAGGTCAGAGGAGAAGCACAATGACAAGTCATCTCTTCCGCTTGGAGATCCTTCTCAGTTGCCATTCCAGGTGGATGGTACATATGGGTCTCAAGCAAGGGATGACCGTGCACATAAATTTCGTGGAGATTCTAGCTCACTGACTACTTGTAGAAATGTTTCATCCGTTAAGAACAGACGAAATTTACTGTCAAAGAAAAATTCAAATACAGGTGAAGAGCATCCGCTTAAATCTGGAAGAGTAAATTATGGGTCTACTCCTCCAGATGATGCCGCAGAACATTCTAGAGAAACTTGGGACAGTAAAGTCATGAAAAGGCCTAAAAGTAGTGCCAATAAGATGTCTGAGGTTATCCAGAGAAAGGTAAGTTTCTCTAAGCACTTCTACTTCTCTTCCATCCAGTTTAACTGCATATGGATGAAGCTTGTACTATACATGACCTTAGCAGCAATGCTATTTAACAAAATGAATTCACGATTCTCGCCTCAGTGAAACACTTGTTTGATTAGCATAAGAATGTTAACCACCATTTTCTTATAGAGAGTGGAGTCATGACATGTTATTATGATTAGCGAGAAAGTGGAGTCTTACCGTGATCATTTCCTCTACTTCGACTGGCAGTACAGCATAAACACATGAAATTGAGGCTTAGAGTGAATGAAAATATAATCCATTCCTCAAAATGAATTTCCTGCTGTACTAAAGCATTTAGCACACTAGAGAGCACAGAAGGAAACAAAAGTTTAAAGTGAAAAAAGGTTGAACTTGGAGTGTTTGGAAAAACAACTCAATAGTTATAATTTTACAATAAGCTGCAGAAGTTGGTATGGAGCTCCTTATAGCTTTTGGCTTAAATTAACTTAATTTAAACAGTTTAAAACACTATTTTCAGCAATAAGTGTTAAAATAAGCATTTGCAAACACCCCCTTAATGGCACGGCATCTTTTTATTGCTTATCACTGGATTGCTCTTTCTTTAACCTTAAATGTCATTTTCCTCAGAGGGATTGGGTAATGGATCATCACACTTATGATGCTGATCACATTTTTGCTCTCAACTCTCTCTTTGGAGGGGTTGGGGATCTGTCTGATTTTTCACTCTCCGAAAGATATGGTTGTATTTAAATGATTCTGGTTCCAGTTAAACCAGATCATATGTATTTGTTTTTTCTGCCGTACTTTACATAAATTCCTTGGCGCTTGCTATTTATGGCCTCCCTCTCTTTGTGTGTAATCACTGCTCAAGAGTTATTATAACGTTATTTTTGCAGTGCAAAAATGTAATCAATAAGCTCCAGAGAAGAATAGACAAAGAAGGTCATCAGATAGTGCCAATGCTAACTGAGCTGTGGAGAAGATGTGAAAAATCAAGTGGTTTGGGTGGGACAGGGGACAACCTATTGGATTTAAGAAAGATTGATCTTGGTGTTGACAACTATGAGTACAATGGGGTTATGGAGCTCGTGTCTGATGTTCAGCTTATGTTGAAGTGTAGCATGCAATTCTATGGATCCTCATATGAGGTATGGTATTTTATTCTATTATCACAGATTTCTGTTGCTTTCTCGCATCTTAGGCTGAAGGTTGGTTTTAAATTTGGCTGTGTATAATACTGTGTTTACTATTATAAAGGAAGTTTTTAATCCTGAAAGTATGTTCTGTAAAGTGCAAATTTAGAAATGAGTCAACTTTGTTGCTCACCTTCTCCCCTCCATACATTGTTTGCCAATTCCCAAAATTCTATCTGAATCAAACTGTATAATTCAATTCAATAGGTGAGATCAGAAGCAAGGAAAGTTCACGATCTGTTCTTCGATATCTTGAAGATAGCATTCCCAGATACTGATTTTCAAGAAGCCAGAAATTCCATATCATTCTCCAGTTCAGTTGCCACACCAGCCTCTGGTCCATCGTCAAGACAGAAGCTTGCTGGTCAGAGCAAGAGCCAGAAACTAGTAAAGAACATGGATGCTGAAAACAGTCCTTTCCAGAAGCCACATTCTCGAGTACCCTTTCATACCGTCGAGGACACTAAGGTAAAGAGCTATGTTTCCCGAAAGGAGTCGAGGCTAAGCAGTGGCAAGAGCAGCCGGGAGCTAGGTCAAGCAGACAACGCACGCCTGTTTACTCATCCTGGAGACCTTGTCACCTGTAAAAAGAAGAGGAAAGATAGGGAAAAATCAGCTGCAAGATCTGGAAATGGGTTGGGAGGTCCTGTGTCACCCACCGGCATAGCTCGTATTATTACAGGCCCAGGTTCAAAGGACCAGGGATCAAGCCAACAGAGCGCCACACAACGAGGATGGGCTGTCCTTTCTCCTCAACAAGGGAACGACAGTGGTTCTGTTGGGTGGGCAAATCCTGTAAAGAGAATGAGAACTGATGCTGGAAGGAGGCGCCCTAGCCATATATGAATTTATGACCCCTGTAATGGGGAAGAAAGTTTGCTGTGGAATTGGTAGGTCACCTGAAATCTGATGCTTATGTATATGGGCTTGCCACTATTGGCAAGTAGTTACTGATGTATGCTTTGTTAGGAAATTTCAAGAAAGAACTGAACGAGTGTACAAAGTGAGAAGGAAAATCAAATATGAACAGGAGCTGAGTTGTACAGGATTTATAGATGAATTGTTCTTATATTTATAGTCCTCAAATTGTTCATTTTTCATTCTTATTTTCAAACACTCCCATTCTCTCTAAACAATTAAACTTACAACTTTCTCAATAATTTAGTGTTTATTGCAAACACCGTAAATCCTTTAAAATTGTGAATCTGCATTAGAAAACGATAAGGGAGGGCCAGGAATAATGCCATGGACCTCAAGACATAGCTAGATAAAGCAAAAGATTCATGAAACTCAATACATTACTAGCAAGTACATAAGACAATGATGCAGGGGCAGTACTTAGACCCCCAGCATTTGCTTGGCAGGTAATAAAGAAAATACATCGAAACAATGTTACATCTATTTACATAAACAAACTTTAAAAGAAGAGAATTCTTCTTTTTCAATATGAATGGTTTCTTCTATGTGCACTTTCTTGAGTAGATGTTGGGCAGAGATTAGAACATAATGTACAGCGACCAAGACGGGTCATTACATAGATAGAGAAGGCTACGGATCCACTGGCCCCACAACTGCCTCATCGCTGGAGTCATATTCATCTTCACTCATCTCTTCATCACTCGACTTCTCTTCCGGTTCAGCCCCTACATCTTCTGGTTTGGCATATCTCTGACAGTATTCTGGATGGTGAACATACAAGCATGTTACGTTTGAATTTTGATGTACGCAACAAGATGCAATTTGATTTGCAGAGATTTAAGCATTATATGCGTAAGGGCCATAGAACATCCTAGAACATGTATAAATCATCCGTGAAATGATTGAATGATGATTGACTATTTCTTTTCATGAAATCCATATCATTTATCATCCTGTTTACAAGACTCTCCTTCAGTGTTTAGATTCTTATGTGATGCATAGTTCTATAGTATGGGAATATGAAGGCGAACCTCTGTTACACTATCAGAACTGTTACATAGTTTCAGAGGCCATTCAGCCCGTTTTGTTTAGTTACAGAGTTATAAATAGAGCAAAACTACATGACACTGTCATCAATAGGATCCTATAAGCGACTTCCAAGTTTCCAAAAAATGAAGCTTGTAGTACCTTTAACTTTTTGTTCATAAGCAGCTCGGTCGCGCATCATTAAAGCTGCCGCCTCTCCATTCAATGGGTCGGATGGATTTGGATACAAGAGAAGTTGTGGTAGAAACACCTCAAACACATTCACCAGGTCTGTAGAGTATGTTGGCGTTAACAACAACAAAGACGACATAATAGTTTTGCAAAATGAAAAACTACACTAGTCCGTTACCAAACATGGGGCTCCAGGTCTGGTTGATAACATCCAAACACACCGAGCCTGACCTGGATTTTAATAATCCACAAACAAAAGAAAAAATGTCAATACTGATGAGTACGCTGTCTTTTCTATCTAATGAAACTTTGAGGATATGTCAACTCACATTTCATCTACATTGGGGTGATACATTTTGTTAATAAATCCTATTGATGGAGATTTGTATGGGTATGCATCAGGAAGCTCCACCCGTATTTTCCATACTCCGCCATGGTAAGGACCTGTCCGCATTCGCATTGAGAACATTTAACAAATAGAAACAACAAAACCTGATCAAAACATAACAAAAATGAACAAATCTTTTCGCAGAAACAGCCATCTCAACTTCTTCAAGTTCCATATGTTTGTCAAGAACATATAAGCATTAAAAACGACAACCGAAAAAGGAAAACAAATGTTAAACCAAAAGGGTAGTAGCACACCGATATGAGAACACCATTTCTATCTCAAAATGACCAAACTTGGTTCTAGAATTACCTAAGAAGACAACAAGAAGACTTAAATTAATCAACCCCTCAACCAAACAAAGAAGATTCAGTATGAATGGAAAATTAAGGAAATTAACAGTTTATCTTCAATTACTATCAATTTTTGCTCTAAGCAACAAACAAAAGACTCTTTTCCCATTCATCTTCAAGAATTCGTGCACATAATCATGGTGGACAAATCTAACTCCAGAAAGCTGCAAAGATTTACTTAGAAAAATACTGCACCCTAGTCAAAAAACTCCCGACTCTAATAGATTCAAGAAAAAACCCAACAGTCAAACATCTCGAAAAAGACAACTAAGAAAGGAAAAGATAGAAAAATAAAAACTGAGTAATGGGATTGGAAGAATTACTGTCACTGGGTCCATGGAAATGCACATAAAACTCCTGCATGCCATCATTGATCATCTCCACCTTGTAATCACTCATCATCCTATTTCAAGAAATCAGAAATCCCAGTAAGAGCAATAAATCACAACCCTCCACCCACAAAAACAACAACAGCAGCAGCAACAACTTACAGTTTCATTAAATCCATCTCACGCCTCTTGCTTGGGGAAGACATGCTCAATAATTTGCTCTCTGATTCTGGGCTTGTTTGTTTGAATTCTCTCTTGAATTTTTCAACTCAAGGAAAGAAAAAAGGGATGAGGGAGAAAGAAATCAAGAATTTGAGTTGCTTCTTCTGCTGTGCTGTGCGAGAGTCTATGAACATGAATGAAATGAATGGAGAACAACCAAAGGATGTGTCATGTGTTTGGGGTAGCATTTATGATGATGATTAGGCACCTATCATCATACCATATACATGCGTATAATATACGTATACCATTACACCGTATATCATACGTACATCTATGCTTTACGTTTTCCAGATTCCTTTCCTATCCTACACGTGGGCCCCACTTACTCAAATTAATTCATTGTTCCAGATGTTGCCATTAAAATTAAAATTTAGAACACTCTCTAGTTCACGTCACTAAATTTTTTATTTCAAATCCGTTTCTAATTAATATGTTATGTCAGGCGTATATAATAAGTATTTATTTTATATATATATATATAGATGAGGCAGGTGTATGTTGTAGATAAGGCATTCCTCCCATTCCATCATTTAATAATAAGATAACATTTTAATGGCATCAATTATGGGATTACAACCATAATTATGATCATGTTGTATTTTATTATTGATAAAATTATAATTTTATTTTATTCGCATATTTAATTTTTTTCTTTTATGAAAATAGTTTGGATATTTGATTAGTTTTTGATAAATTTAATTCTGTATTTGGGAAAAAGACAGAAGGAAGCCTGAGTGTTTGTTATTTCATAGTACTGTGCACATAATGACAACATTATTCAAATTCAGGACACAAATTTGTAATAAAACTTTGTTGGGTGTAATAAAGTTAGTTCCATTGAACTTAAAACAAGAATCCAACATGAAGATGATGTGGAAATGGAATCTCTCCCAAATCCTCATACTTTTCGGACAAGACTGGATATTCCTTTTTTTTTTTGGCTGTTCGGAACCATAGTCATCCCATCATTAACTTGGGCACAAAATATATATTGGGTATATATCATGTATGGAAAATAATTCTTGCAAGGGATTAATTGGAAAAAGTATTATTTTAGTCCGCTAAGTATATCTAATTTTAATTTTAGTCCGATAACTATGTCCATTTTTGTTTAGGTCCAGTAACTTACGAAATTGCTTACTTTTAGTCCTCTAACAGATTTTCGGATATTTTACCTCTATGCAACTTTGAAAGGCGGTTTTAGTCCATTGCACTCATAGGGGTAAAATTGTCCGAAAATCTGTCAGAGGACTAAAAGTAAGCAATTTCGTATGTTACTGGACCTAAACAAAAATGAACATAATTATCGGACTAAAATTAAAATTAGGCATACTTAGCGAACTAAAATAATACTTTTTCTGGATTAATTTGATCGAATCAAAGTAATTACAAAGCAAGTGTATCGTGCTAATATGTAATTTGTCACTATTCTTGAATTATACACCAATCACACAACAAACATTTTGTCCTTACCATATGAGTAGTTCATAAGAGTGTCGTAGTGTGGTTTTGGGCTAATTTAGGCAATTTTTTGGCCCAATCCAATATTTGCAGTTTTTGAACAACTTAATCCAAACTCAAGCCGACAATCATCTAAACCGCACTTTCCGGTCTAATTGGATTTGGGGTTCTTGCGGTTTTAGTATAGAGTTAATGTGCAATCATATTAGTATTTTATTACAATTTATGTCTTTTTATAATTGTTTTATAATAAATACATTTTTCTGTAATGATAGTTAGCAAAAATATAAAAATACGATAAGAATACAAACAAATATAAAACAAAATAAAACAAACCTACTACTTTTAAATAAGATTGTGAAAAAAGTCCTTATTTTCGAGTTAAATTGTAAATTAAACTGGTCATAATAATATATAAATATTATTTGAAATAAAAATAAGATGATTATGAAAATATATAGTAACAAAATAAAAATATCATCTATTTTAAGTTCTGTATTTATCAATGTAAAAAAAAATATTTAAAAAAATACCAATAAGTAAGAATTAATTAACTAATTGGTCTCATTTATATATTTATACATACTAGTGAGAAGCACGTGTGTTGCATATTCTTATTATCTCAATAAAATTGTTACATTATAATAATAAGATAAATTTATAAATAAATATATATTAAACTAAATTTAAAAAATATCATTTTTTATAAAGTAAAAAAAATAGTTAAAAATAAAATAACTACTTTTTATTTTATTTATTATTTATATCAATATAAAATATATTTTTTCTACATGCAACATATGCATATTTTTAGTTAAATGTCAGTTCATATAACTAAATTTGGATCACGATAATTATATACATACAAAACAAGCACACAAAAAGACACATACATATACACGTGTGTGTCCGTGGGATATATAATGTCTTAGACATATAAATTAAATTATATAGTAATTGATTTTTTTTATATAGAGAAGTAATGCATACGAAAATTTATTATTAATATTTTAAATTATAGTTTAATATTTCTTGTCAAATATTTTTTCATTAAGGCTTTTAAATTCTCAATAAAAATATTATTTTATTTTAATGATCACATTACAGGGACAAACAATAAAATATATTTTTTCAAGTTTTTATATCGTATCTTCTTATATTTGTATACAGTAAAACCTCTATAAATTAATAATCTTGGGATCATGAATTTTTATTAATTTAGAGAGATATTAATTTATCGATAAATTAATATTTTATTAATTAAAAGAGAGACTTTTTAAATTTAACAAATTTAGTACATATGTATTGAAAATAAATGAATTCATATATATTTCATTGATTATGTTCATGCATCAATCAATTCTTTGTAACTAATTAAATATATTTATATTGTATACAATTAACTATTATATTCGTAGACGCATGTATCAATTCATTGAAATTACTTAAGTATACATGTTTACATTAATTCGTTGCACTTAAATAACTATTATAGCCAATTAAATATATTCATGCATGATGATGAAACATATACTTAAATCTCAATATGAAAATAAAATAATTCATGACATCTAACCATGTCTTTTCTTCTAAAAGGCATCACAAAATCATCCATGAATGATCAAATGCGTAAAGCATTACAAACTTCATATTTTAGTAAATTACTATAATATTTATAATTGTAATATTTATGAATTATTAATTTAGAGTTTTAATGGGACCTAATATTTATAAAGGAATTTTCCGAAAAATTATTATCTTATTATGTTATCGAATTTGATGATTTTTTACAAAGGCCCAAGTCGGGACCGGAAGATTTTATTATTTTAGAGAGTTTATTAATTTATAGAGTATTAATTTATAGAGGTTTTACTGTAGTCTATATATTTTTTTCTAGTTACTATTAATTTTTTTATTTAAATAGTTATTAGTTGTGACTAAAACTCTTCATTATTATTTATTTTATTATAATTCTATTTCAATTCAACTATATACATAATTAACAATTATTATTATAAAAATTAATTATAAAATTATTTATTTGGACACATAAATTTATAATTCTATTATTATATGAAAGGATATATTGGCATACCCAAAAAAAAAAAAAGAAGAAATACAAAATATAGCAAATTATTCAAACATTTACAACATAAAAGATATATATATTATACAATACCAATAAAAAGTATCGTAATTATTATTATTGTCTTGAATATTAGCTTACGTATCATCAAGACTTTTGTATAAGTTCTAATATGTTGATATTATTATTATTATTATTATTATTATTATTATTACGGTTAAAATGCAGTTTATGTGGTCTATGTAAATATAAAACCAAACTCAATTATTAAAATGCAGTCTTTTTTTAACTAGCTCAAAACCAGCCCAACTCATCTTAATCCGTTGTGGTGCGATTTTGATTGTGCCGATCGGTTGGAGCGGTCATACAATTTTGACGAACACCCCCAGTAATTTAGATTCAATTAAATCTGATTCGTGCAAGAATTTTTGGTGATGTATGTATGTGTTAGGTTGATGAGTGGGGAAAGGCAAGAGAAGCTTGAGGGATCAACCACCACACTATTCCACATTTCTTATTCTATTCTTCATTCAATCAATCAATTCCCAACCACCATACTTATTTGCAACTCCTGAAAAATTGTCAATGAATGCCAAATAGTTTACTATCTTTCTGAAATAATTAATGATGTCACATTCTTCACTCTTTTCTAAACTAATCACTTCTATTCTATAATGCCAAATATCATTAAAAATATTATCCCTCATAAGAAATGAGTATATATATATATATATGATGTGGCATGCACTGCAATTGATGATTGATGTCCTGTTGTGTTGCAGTGATACATTATTCGTTTTAGTTCGTACGAATCATATAATTTTATTTTTAAAAAGACACTTCGTTGGATGAAAAACTCTTGCAGCTTTAAACCACTCAAACTCATCGTTTGTAACTAATGGTGGATGTTCTGAGGGGAATTTCAGACGGCACATGAACTCGTTCCTATATATAACATCAATTGATATAACACAGAATAACCAAATATTTACTCAAAAGCTACAATATGAAATTGATCAAATTACCAAACTGGATATTTACAAATGAGTGATCTTTACAAGAGTGAGAGGGAACCAATAAATAGAAGGAGAGAAACAACAATATATACATTTTTTTCTACTTTGTTCTTTACAAACATCATATCAAGAACTGTGCAGAAAGCTCCCGACAACCTATACAGACCGCACAGTCTAATCCAGCTGCTGCAAAGAATGTTGTTCTTCTTCCTTGATGTTGTGATGGTACGTTGTCTTGGCAAAGAATCCGCCCAACGGGACTGAAGGAAGGCGAGACGTATGAATTTATAGACCGAGTATTTACAGGGTTTATATAACTCGAACAAATGTGTTGGCAGGTATCAAGAATAGAGCAGAAGAGCAAGAATCACACGCAATGTTGGCGAGCTACGAATGAGGTAGTCGAGTTACTTGCAACTTGGGACTCTCAAAGAACTTCGTATCTCATTTCCTGCAGATTTGTGCAATGTAATAAGATCTTTGCTTAAGGGAAAGCTTTCTGGACTGCCTCGACTTGTGGAAACAAGTTCATAACTCGGTAAAACTAGAAACATGAGTTGTTGAGTGAAATTCAAGCACATGAACGGCAGTATTAAGCAAACCTGATTGCAAACAGGACAAGTGTTGCTTCTCTCCATCCATTCAAGATTGCACGAAAGGTGAAAGTGATGGTTACACTTAGTCATGATTTTGGGATTCTTGGAATCATACTCTGCAGATGAAATTGTGAAGGAAAATAGAATATCAGCAGGCAAATAGGATTAGCGATGAAAATGTAAATACAAGAGAAATGTATCATTGAATATATTGCAGAGTAATTCACCTTCAAGACAAGTGGGACAAGCATCCTCCTCCTCATCAGCAGCTGATAAAGTAGGTGGATTTGATTTCAAGAGATCAACGTCTACCTTTCTTGGAGAGTCAGGCAAGCAGCCCGTTTGAGTTATGCAATTTGCTTGTTTGGGATCCATGCGACAAGGCTTCGCCAAACGGCCGCCAGTTAAGGTCACTTCTCCGGATTCAACAGTTGTAGATTGTGGGTGCCCCAAAACGACATCGTATGGCATAGGTGCAGGAGGGGATCGATAAGTGTCGGGAATGGACATATTCAGATTTAAGTCGATTAATACCCCAGAAGTGAGCACGGTAGCGACACCATTATGAGATGTCAGGGACCCATGCTCGTCCGAGGACGGTGGATACTGAACAACGGAGTTCCACATGTTAAAGTACGTGTATAATAGAAAATAATGCTCAGCACACAAAACATTGCAAATAAGCGGTAATTCTATAAGAAAAAGGGTAAATTACTAAATTACAACGACCTCCCTGAGGTTTGTCATAATTACGAATACCCCCTCGTTGTTTAAAAAATTACAAATACCTTCCTGATCTTTGATGATATTATGTAATCCTTGGATGGAGATACGAATTGTCAACTTTACCCTTGCTATAATTTTCTTGTTTTTTTTAAAAAAAATTAAAAACTTATAAAAAAATCGAATGGGGTGGAAGATTTTTTAAAAATTATAATAAAATTATCCACTTAGTCCATAAAAAAATCAGAAAATTTTAAAAAATAGAATAAAATTATAATTTTTAATCCACAAGGGCATTTTAGTCAGTTCATCACAAAAAATGAATGAAAATCTAATGGATTGGGCTAATTGTTAGACGACCGTTAAAATTAGGGAGTATGGGTAATTTTTCAAACGATGATGGGAACCGTAATTATGCCAAACCTCAGGGGAAGTCGTTGTAATTTACCGTTAAAAAATTGCATATTTCTTGAAATAGCCAAAAATTAATCTCTCGAGCTAACTAGATCCTAGAAATTCTAAATTTATTTCACGCAACTCAATTCTCATGACACATTTTTCACAAGGTCTTCTTTATCTGTCTGCGGAGTTGTAATCCTATTCCATCTTGTTCGCTTAAGATGTCTACCAAAGCTCAGAGTGGCTTCTTCATATATGTGCTAGACCAACATATTGAGATACATGTGAAATATAATCTAGATCCTTAAGGGTGTTTTGGATTGATGGATTTGGATTTGAAGGAAAGATTTGGAGAATTTGAAATCCATCCGTATTCGTCAAAACTTAGTCCAAAATTAAAATGAAAGGATTAGAAATCCTTTACATTTAAAATTATCCAAACATATCTAAAGTATTTGTTATGAAGTATTCGAAATTCATGATTTCAAATGAGTTTCAAATCCTTCAATCCAAATGCAACTTAACTTCATGAATCTGAGCTTTAAAGAATGGCAAATGAGATACTAACGTAATAATAGACTGGTGTTCCATGAAGCTGCAGCTTTCTGGAGGACGAACAGCAACCTCCCATTTCATCAACTATTCCACTTAATGACTGAGATTTCGTAATATATTGCCAGACCCTTTATGCTCTTTGGAGTTACAGGACAAAGATAAACGCTGGAAACCATAGGAACAAACAAATTATTACAGCCCATGCATCTGCCAAGCTGAATATCAAAACCATCAAACATCATGAACCGAGCATAAAGAAATAACAGTGAATCGTAAGCTGTAAAGAATCAGGTTGGTGTTTGTTGAATCAGTTAATCAGAACCAAATAACAAAAGTGGAATAGTGATAAAGAGTCCTCAGGATGGCAATATATCAAATGCAACTGCAAGTTACGAGACTAAATTACTAGAGCAAAATGGAATAAGCTTGAAAGTCATCATCGACAGGCTTTCAACAGAAAGATGATACATACATTGAAATGCTAAACAGTCATCAAAACAAACTCCCGAACTGGCAACCATACTTAACTAGGATCAAATTCATGCTACACCAAGTGGTTTGTGCACCAGGTATACGAACGATTATCGGATACCCTTCATTTCTAAAGAATAGGTACGCAACAATCATCTAAGTTAAATAGGATCAAATTCATGCTACACCAAGTGGTTTGTGCACCGGGTATACGAACGATTATCGGATACCCTTCATTTCTAAAGAATAGGTAGGCATCAATTATCTAAGTTAAATATGATCAAATTCATGCTACACCAAGTGGTTTGTGCACCGGGCATACGAATGATTACAAGATACCCTTCATTTCTAAAGAATAGGTATGCATCAATCATCTAAGTATTCGATGTATCACGCACCCAGTGTAGCATCTACAAGACCCTCAACAGAGTCACTACCTATGTTATCAAACTCCAGTTCCATCCTATATCTGCCAAATCAACATATTATTTCTCTTTGCTTTTTCTTTATTGAAGGGACAAAAAATCCAATTCAAAGAACTGGTAAGAGCAGAGCCTTACGGATAAAGCAAAAAAGGAGAAAGGAAGAGTCTTTGAGCCTTACGGATAAAGCAAAAAAGGAAAAAGGAAGAGTCTTTGACTCAAGAAACCTACCATGAAGCGCAGAGCACTCTGATTATAAACCCAAAACAAAGACAAAACCCAATTTCACCTGATCAAACAGTCAAGAATTTTCTAATAACACACCTTCAATTCAAGAAAGAACAGCCAAACAACTCTTCAACAGAGTTTCTCAGGAAGCCCACAAACAGTAAATCAGTTCCCACAACAACAAAACAACCCACCAAAAGAAAAACACAAAAAACACACACTTTCAGACAACACAAAGTACAAATACGTATAAAAGACGAAACTTCACCTCAAAAATCCAGGTTTGACTACGGCAACTGATTGTGCAACATGCGAAAGTGTCTGCTTTCTTTTCTTTTTTCATATGATTTCAGTGGGCTTGGTTTTCAACTCTCTATAAGGGGAGGGGGATCTTGGCAATAACAGCAAAATTGAGGGGCCTGAATGGGGAAAGAAAAAAGTCAAAAATGGAGAATTGGAGAGCTGTTTGAGATGGGCACGTAAAGCATTGTTGAGTGGTGGTTAACGTTTTGTCTGTATTAGGCCCTTTAATGTAATTAGTGTTGTCTGTCTCTTCTTCAGCCATCAAAAAAGGATAACAAAAAAGATTAAAAAAAGAAAAATACTAAGTGGGAAAAAATGGCGTCGCCCGGACTCGAACCGGAGACCTTCAGTGTGTTAGACTGACGTGATAACCAACTACACCACGACACCCTGATGCCTTGTGCTTGAATAAATTAACGACAAATTCCTTAGTAACTATTGGAGAAAATTATAACAAGCTCCCTCAAGTTTACTATAATTATAAGTACTCCATCATTATATATAAAATTATAAATATTTTATGATGTTTCATAAAATTATATAATTTTTAAATGGAAGTTTGAAATTATCAATTTTGTCCTAATTATATATTTATTTAAAAAATTAAAAATATTATAAGAAAAAATGAATGAGGTGGATGGAAATTTTCAAGAATTATATAAAAAAAAAAAAACTATCCATTTAGTCTATAAAATTTTTTAATAAATAAATAAAATTATAGTTCATAGTTTATAAAGATATTTTGGTCATTTTACTATAGAAAATAGATGAAAACCTTATGAAAATTACCGAACTCGACTAGTTGTTAGATGATTATTAAAATTAAAAGATATTAATAATTTTTTAAATAATAAAGAGATATTTATAATTATGTTAAACTTGATTGTAATTTACCCTAACTAATATAATTGGTAAAATTATGAATTGCTTAAAATGCCTTATATATACTTTTTTTCTTCCACATATAACTATCCTTTTTAATAATTAATTAAACTAGTATTTTTCTATCCGCTCACATTTAGAGTTAATTTATTTTATTATTTTTGACTGATTATTAATTTTATCTTTATTATTAATGAGAAATGATGATGCTAAGAAGATAGAAATGTATTTTCAATTTCAAGTATTAAATGCAATTTTGGTCCTCTAGCTATAGCCAAATTCCATTTTACTCCTTTAACTTATTAGGGTTTGGATTTGGTCCTCTATATATTTTAATTGCTCAATTTTTGGGACTTTTTTTTGCTGGAAAAATATCCAATTCGTCGGAAAATCAATCCATTTTCGCCCTAGTTTCACCGCCACCTTCTTTATAAAAATCTGCCACCGTCACTCAAAATTATCGAGAGCCACATATATTGTTCGACTCCCAACTCAAGATGAACAAAACCCCTCAATCAATTTTAGGTTTCGATCACCATAAAGACTAGGCTTTCATCTTCACCGTCGGAGCCTCTTCGCGTCAATTCTCCGCGGTCTGTACGAACGGCAATCGCGGACCACCACAGTTTGACTCGCCTCTTCCTTGTAGTCTAACGAGACAAGTCCTAGCTATTTTCATCAACGTGGTACGGAGATTCAAGGATTTGAAGTTCACGGCCACCTTTTCCGGCGGATTGAATATTTTTCCGGCGAAAAAAGTCCCAAAATTGATCAATTAAAATACATAGAGGACCAAATCCAAACCCCAACAAGTGAAAGGACTAAAACGAAATTTGGCTATAATTAGAGGACCAAAATTGCATTTAATCCAAACAATAATTATGCAAGTGGTTGTCGAACTCTTCCTTTCAGCCTTTCTGAGTATTTACTCCTACCTCAGTCGTTGCAGAGCCCTTGCTTCCAGCCTCCCTATGTATTCTCTCCTACATGCCAGCTTTGCAGTCAGTAGTTAGTTGTTGAGAGTTCGACCTCTCATCGTCCAGAGCTCGCATATCGTTAGGTCGTTACTTCACCAACCACTCACAGTCAGTCCAACATCAAGTCGTTGGTCTTGAGGTCACTGTACCTTCCACTCATCGCAAGGTCGCACGTCGCGAGGTCGCTAACAATTCTGTTACAGTTTTATTAGATACAGAACATATTTATTTTAACCATTTTGTCTTTTCTGTAACAATATTTGTTAGTTTGTTAGAGGAAGTTATTCCTATATACATCTTTTGTATTTCTTCCTACAAAAATAGAGTTTTTTCTCTACAATAGCTTCTCTTTTGCTTCCTTCATTTTTTAACTAAACACACTTCAACATTGTCAAACTCTTTCTCCCTCTCCCTCTCTCTCTCCTAACACAAACACGTAGTGATGGGGATATCATGAGAAAGAGGAGATTATGCAAAGTTTTACCAGTTGGTCGCATGATAGGTCGCTGATCGAAGAACAAAAGAATATTTATGAGATCGCATGTCAAGCTTGTTAGGTCACATGTGGCACATTGTGGCTTGCTTACGTCTCTATCGGGCCAAGCGGACCCGGATCCGACCCATAAAGCTGCTCGGACAGGTGTCCATTAGAGAAACAACTTAGTCATTGCATGGGTGAGCATGAGGGTGACACCTGTTCCAAAGGTACGCATTACACACACATTCCGCTCTTACTTAGATCGCAGCATTTTTCCTTCGACCCAAGTGTCACTTAAGCATCGGAGTATCGTCGTCGGGACGAACCCGACTAGCTTTTTGTTTTATTTTCAGATAACAGATTCGAATTGGTGACGTAGGAAGATCGTTGATCGTGACCAAACGTGATCGAGGCCGATCACGTAGATTATGCACCGAAGATGTATGTGGCATATGGATGGTTGCAGGATCCACCTGGAACTACTAAATTGTTCACCTCGGTACAGAAGATCGTCTATTTGAAAGTCGTAAAGCTGATTGCTCGCCTCGAGCTGCGGTCTTCCTCTCAGGTATGTATTCATTTTATCATTCTTATTTATTGATTAAGTTGTCGAGTTTTTGCCTTTTGCGTGAAATTTGGTGAAAACTTCAGTTTAGTTTCCTTTCTTTAAAAAGAAAAAAAAAAGGTTGACAGCATATAGTGGGATTGGGGATTTGTAAGAGAGACATGGATTCCATTAATAGAGATGGGGAGAATTTGCAGGCGGTTCGGAGCACAGAGACGAAGCTCATTGCTGCCGTTGTGAGTATTAAGTCACTTGATAATATGCAAACATTTTGATCACTTTTGGAGTAACTTCCAGGACAGGTTGTTGCCAGTATGCTAAGTTTGAACATATCCCTCGTAACCACAAATCCAAAAATTAAACAAAAGATTGCATAGTATTTACTGTATTAGTTCTTTATTGAAAACATGAACCACGAACACAATGGTAACACTCTGGTAATCAGATCCAATAATTGCTTGAGTATTATATAGCCATTCTTCCAAGTGCAAGATACACGAGAACATCCAAGTGCATCATGTAGTATGCTACTAGTTGGTCTGCATTTTCACTTATCCATTTTTCCGCAAGAGCACATCACCAAGTGAAGCTGATGGATTCAAAATGGAGATTTTCTGCCTGCCCACTTGAGCATATGGCTGCAACATCCTCCCTCATCTCTTTGGGACCGCCAACAAGGGCTCCAACATTTGATTCTTTGATCTCCATAAGGATTCCTACAAATTGAAACCCGCATCAATTTTTTTCATATGACAAATCCAAAAAGACTACTTCTAGACCTAAGTTCTTAAAAATTGAACAAAATTGGCTTCAATCTGGGCTCGTACTTACTTTTGAGGTTTGGCCTATGACCATAGTGCACATTGATAGATTTAGTAACTGATTCTAGAGGAAGGCTTTCCAATTCTATATCCTCTGATGATTTTATGGTTGTTGATTCCTCCGCATGTTGAAGTTGCTTAGCTTCTTTGGCACTCTGCTTCTTGTTCCACAGAAACGCGCCACTAGCTGCTATCACTATGGAGAAGCATATGATCAACATGTTTACTGAAGCCTTCTTGGTGTAGGAATACAGCTTATTGGTGTTTTGATCGATAGGGTAAACAATATACTGAGTGAAAAGTCCTAAGAGAACTAGGAAGATGGTGAAAGATGATGAGATTATTGCACCAAGCCAGAGCCAACTGTTGGGGCCTAATGCCGGAGATATAGGTTCATCAGATGCATTTGGCTTGAAACATATGGTCCGAGAGGGTTCGAACTTGCCTTTTAGATTCCCTTTTTCTCTTGTCACATAGGCCTCAATTTGTAAGTCCAAGTTGCCAGAATTTGAGGAATAGCTCGAAGTTGGGAGGATGAGGTCTAATATGGAAAGATTTGAAAAGTTCTTGAATACACTTATGAGTTTGATCTTTGGAGTCTTGCATTTTAGGGTTGACCTGATAAAGATAAGCTCTCTTATGATAGAAATGAAAGGGGTGATGCCACTCCCACCACTAATCATCACCAGCATATCATGCCTGCAGCACATCAAATTTTAGGTGCCAACAATAACAATAATTATAGTATTCCTATCTCATTTACACATGTAGGTAGCTTCTATATACAAAAGCATGCTATGTTATAGGAACATGCATGAGTAACATTTATGACTATGGATTTAGGTCAAACTGGACTAGCTCCAATACTATGGTGATTTTTGAACTACAAATGGATCTTAGATTAGGTCCTGAGTTTTGATTTGAGGACCTCGACCTGAGTTCTGGCAAAACCCACACCAATATCCACCCATTCTCATCTTTATGCATAAGTACATATATACAGATTCATATATATGTGAATACTGTTACAAAGCCTTTACAAACCTGAGAAAATTTGTTGTGGCAGGTCCATATGGTCCTTCCACTGATACCTGAAGATGATCGATGGGGGATGGGGATGAGATCACGTCGTACAGCTTCCTAGTCCAACTGCCCTCACATTTGATAATGACACTAAGTGTCTCTGGTTCTAAGTTACTGTTTGAAGTTATAGTGAAAGGATGCCACTGCAGCTTGGAAATGCTGGGCACATTTATAAAGATGGTACTTGTTGGTTTGTAACTCAGACCTGCCAGAATGAGTTTGCAAGTTTGAGTTAATGACATTCTTCTTTTCTAGGTATGTATGTGCATTTTTCAAGTGATTTCTGGTGCTATGGGTGTGGTTGATCATGAGATCATCTAAGGTTGTACATGTCAGTGAGATGGACAATTGAAATGATCAAAGACTGTAAGATTACATGATCAGTCAACGCATCGCGTATCAAATTTGTTGTTGTGACTTTACCTCGACTCTTGGAGAAATTGAGCTCGATAGTCTGGCATGGGAGGACACGAGCTGAAAGTAATCGGACTTTCTGTCTCGACTGTAAGAACCTCAAGTATCGATCGATGACAAAGAGATAAAGACCAGGGAGCATGATGCAGGCAAAGCCAATGCCAGTATGCAATATGAAGAAAATGATGAAGAGAATGTAGAGGTAGTGAGTGTAGAGAAAGAGCTCAAACATTTTCCTTCTTATGGTAGGGTAAGTTGTCACCCACATCGCCATTCCACATACCAAAGATATCTCCCCAGCTACATTTGATACGTAGTGATCATCCCATTTCAGCATCTGCATTAATTCATACGTATAATTTAGGTGGAAAAACAATAAAATAAAACCAATATTTGTAGAATATACATAAACATTTCTTTTTAGGAGTGTAAGATGAGTCGAACCGTTCGTGACTCGACAAGTGCTCGACTTGAGCAAGCTCGAGCTCCTTCACGAGCCAAGCTCAAACCCAAGTATTTGTGTTCAAAAGCTCGTGAGCTGGTTTGCGAACTTTTCTCTATTTTTTAATTTTTAAGTTTTTATATGTTTAACTATATAGTCAATAGTATATCAAATTTTGTATTCAGAATTCATCATATATTATAATTATATTTAATCAAAATCTCATATTTTAATTTTAGATAATAATAAAATATATTATTTTTTATTTATATTATCAAATATTTATCTAAAACTAAGTTTAATCAATAATTTAGTTTTTGATAATTTTATTTTGTAAATAATTATTTAATATAATGCATATAAATCTTATTTTTATATTTTAATATCAATTTGTATCTCTTGTATTTTTATAAATTTACAAGTCCAAACAATGAACTTATGATGTTTTATATTTATTTATGAGTATATTACTTATTTTTATTGGTATTGCATTATATATATACGTACTTATATATATATATATATATATATCAAATGAGATCAATCACTACTTGGTTTAAACTCTTTTTTTGAAATTGAAAGATATAAAATTTAAATTGCCATCATAATACTTTTAAAAATGTATTTTTCATGACCATTCACTTTAATTTTACTTTCAGAAAATAGCTTATGTTTATTTATTTAGTAAAAAATATTATTTTGGCAAATATGTTTTTAGAATTGCATCCAATAGGTATTATTGGATTCTTTTAAGAATTTATTAATATTTTTTAATTTGGTGTAAATATATAATACAAAATTAAGTGTAAGTATTTAGATAATTTGATGTATATTTTCTATTATATTTTTACTAATTATGTTACTATTATACTAATATTTTAGATATATAACAAAAATATTATGAAGTCATATATTCATAGCATCAGATTAAAATATTGTAACACACGTTTTTAACACTTTTTATCATTAGTATTTAATATTATATATTAATAATAATATATTCTTACTAAAAAAATAAAAACTTCAAAAAAAATATATGAGCAATGAACTTGAGCTTGTGAGCTCGATTCGTGAGCAATGAGTTCGAGCTCGACTCGTTTTATTTTTTTAAATTATTACGTCCAAGTTCTCAATTCAATATCTAAAAATAGAATCGAGTCCCAATCAGACATTGACGTATAAGAGCCCCAAAGAATTATGGTTCATAGAAAGTGAGTTTCATCATCCTATTCCCTATGTATTATTACAATTGATTCATGACCATATTTTGGATGGTCCCAATTTGTGGAATCCCACACCCACTATAGTAAAAGGGCTCTAATATAAATGACAAAAAGGGGTTTTGCACTTTTTAGGACCAAACTACACAACATGGGGAGAAGACAAATGTAAAGTATAAAATCCTCGTGGTGGGCTCATCTCAAAAATTTTGTATACCATTTCACCACCTCCTCAATTAAGTAAATAGAGGCAGAAAAAAAACTAAGTTAGATTTTTTTAGATGATAACTTAATAGAAGAAAAGTGATAGTCAGCCATTCATTTGGATTTGTTAGTGTGCTTAACTTGTCTTTTTTCCGAGTCAAGAATTGTTTGGTAGGTTAAATAAATTGGAAGGGAAGGTAATTTTGCATTCATAGTAAGGATCAATATGACTTTGCCCACAAAAGAATTGTGCATTTAAAAGTTGAGATGAAATTGAGCTCAAATATCACTTTTTTGAAGGAAAATTGTATTTTTGGCGTATTTATCAATTTAGTTTCATTTGTTATAATTTTCTCACATACGTCTTATAAGTTGAAAATTTTCTCAATGTTAGTCCTCACGTGTATTTTTCGTCTAATAATCAACGAAAATGTCAACGGCATTGTTAATGATTGGGTGGAAAATGTACCTGAAGACTAAAATTGAGAAAATTTTCAATTTATGAGATGTAATATGAGAAAATCATAACAAAAATGCAATTTTCCGGCAATAATGTAAACATTGAGGCTTCTTTTTTCAACTAGTGCAAAATTAATATTTCCTTGAAAGAAAAGGGAAGAAGTTGATTTACCTCTGATAATCTATTAGTGAAGCCCCAATAGACAAAGTAAAGAAAGCCATGAGCAGTAAAGAGGGCCATGGCTATATTTCCAAGCCAAATGTGGTACTTGATGCTGCCCTCAGATGTTAGCCCCAACATAGGCAGAATGGATGATCCTCTACTCACTGGATAGAAGAGAAATGTTAAGCACAAGTTCCCTGCTATCCCTGCCACTAAACCCACTCTATCCAGCTTGCTTTCCCACCTGCCCACAAACAAAAACAAAGCAAGAAGAAGAGAACTCAATGTGAAATATGTGTGCGTTAAGACATCAATCTTTTACTTGAGATTCTTACTCTTTTTCACCTCTTGTGGTTGAGAGCACAGGAACTTGCTTGAACCAATGCCGCACATAATCTGCAGAATACCAAACACACAGAGCAATGAACATGGTGAACAGTGCTAGCTCTGTCACGGTAACAATTCCGAGCCCCCTAACGATCATCGGCCGTTTCAAGAACCTCAGTTTTGTGTCCCTTTTGCTGCCATCAAACATGCATCCATATAGTATTATTACAAGTGAAGCCAAAGAACAAAATGAAGATGGTTTGATTGAAAATAGACTGTGAGAGCCAAATACTGCTTAATTACCTTTCTGTGATGCTAGATTTTCTCTTCCCCAAATGAAGATATATACATCCCAGAACAGCAATGAGCAGAATGGGAAATGTGAAATCCAGCATTATTGGACCTGTAAGGTACAGACTGTTAGGATATCGGTTGGGAGATTGTAAGACTCTTGTAGGAACATTGTTGGATATGTCTTGGTGCAAATTACAAGAGGAGGTTTTCATGCAGAAATGGAATCATACAAACATGGGCTACTAGCAGACTTTAAGAGAAAAATCTTAAACCTCACCTTGTATACCAAAGAAAGTTGAGTTTGTATGAGCCAGGATATGGAGCAACCAGTCATTGTAATATGTGTCAGTTGGCATCATGATCCACATCATGATATTACCAAGAAAAACCAGCAGGGCAAGAAGCAAAATTGCTCTTCTTACAGCGGTGATTATTGCAGGGGAAGCCATCGTTGATGTTCTTGATGTCTTTCTCTGCTGCTTCTGCTAGTTTGAGTTTGAGGGGAAGCAGAAGGCTGTTTTGGTGGAAGGAAGTGTGAGTGAATTAATCAAAGTGGGGAAAAGGGTTGTATATATATTGTTGGATTGTCCAATTATGAAATTACATGATTTCTTGTGAAGGGAAGAATACAAGGGTGTGTGTGTGTGTGTGGCAACAAGGCCTGCTTCAATGAGCCAAAATCTTCAGTTTGGTATGCTGACTGCTTTTGTTTCTGGTGTTTTTGGGAGTTCTTATCAAGTTTCACTTATTGGCTACTGACTTTTTGGGAAATTCTTACCCAAATTGAGTTTGGTCCGAATTGATTGATATACTATATTATAGGGGCTTTTCTGGTAATTTTTACAGTTACCGAGCGCTGTAGTTTATATTGTTTAGGGATAATTACATCGTCTTCCTAGTGATGTTTAGTGTAATTACACGTAAATTACTTGTGGTTTGAAAATTTTCATATAATATTCCTAAAATTTGCTTTTGTCCTATTGAATAAATCTCTCCATTTGTCAAAATTCACTGAACTTGTTGATATTAATAAAAAAACAAAATTGAATGAAAATCGACGTTTATCAATTTATTATTGATATATTGCAGGTCAAACAAATCATTTGAATGGCCAAACTACCCTTATACATCTTCATAAATATGAAGTTTCATCCATTTTTAGTAAATTTGGTGAATTTTAACTAGCAGAAGGACTTATTTGTTAGATAGAAACAAACATTAGGGTACTAGACATAATTTTTCAAACCACAAGACAACTACGTGTAATTGCACTAAAAACTTCATGAGAATAGTCCAGATTATCCCTATAGTTTATATTCGGTTGTATTCTGTATGATTCTTCTGTCATATCAAGTTAACTCGAGCGACTGAACATTGAAAGAATTTATTTCCAGAGCATGTAAAAATTAACAAAATGAGTGATATTTCATGTCTGATTCCTACAGAGGAAGAGAATTGTCATCCCATTTACAGTAGTAGACAAAAAGCTCAACCAAACAGCACAAAACAAAAGGAAAGACACCAAAAAAGCATTTCAGAACTCAAAGATTCAGACCATTGAGTCCATATACATCTTCTAAGACATCACCAACTGAAGCTGATGGATTCAAAATGCACATTTGCTGCTAAACCAGATGAACATATGCTTGCAACTTCGTGCCTCAATTTCTTCGGCCCGCAGACAAGCACTCCAATGCTCGATTCCTTGCGTTCGGACAGAAATCCTACGAGAAAACGTACATTTGTAAGGATGTTTAACCAACATTCACATGTGACAAATCTTATGTTAACCATAATCTGTAGTTGTCTTCTTATATGGATACTGAGCAGGAAAAACAGAACGTAAATCATTCCACGTCAGCAACGAGGCCTATATCGTATTTATGATCCACGGTTCTCACATGGGTTACTTACTTTTGAGGTCTGGCCTTTCGCCATAATGCACGCCTATAGATTGCCAAAGTGACTGTCGAGGGAAGCTCTCCAGTTCTCTGTCTGCATTATAATAGCATGAGTTTGGCGATGCTACAGGAGTTGTCCCCTCCATGTTCTAAATCTGTATGTTTTCATTTGCATTTTTACTCTTGTTCCAAAGAAAAGCTGATGTTGCTGTGATCAGTATGCCGATGCACAGGAATAAGATGTGCAGCACTGCTCTTGAGGACGACGAGTATACCGTATTGGTGTTACGGTCGATGGGGTATATGTAAAATCGTGTCAAGACGCCGATGAGAATGAGGTAGATGATGAAAGATGAAGACATGATAGCACCGAGCCAAAGCCAGCTGTTTCGGCCTAAAATTGGAGTTAACGGTGCATCGGATGGATTAGGTTTGAACGATACGGTCCTGATGGTCTTCTTTTCTTGCATTGTGGGTTGTTTCTCTCTTGTTACATAGGCCTCGATTTTTAACCCCAAGTCTGATAACTCTGATGGGGGGCCAGATATGGGGAGGATGAGGTCTAGCATGGTCAAGTCGGTGGAGTTCTTGAATGCGCTGATCAGGACAACTTCCGGGGTCTTGCATTTTAGCGTCTTCCTCGTGTAAATAAGCTCGCGGATAATGGAGATAAATGGTGTTACACCACTACCTCCACTCACCAACACCAACAAGTCATGCCTGTAGAGACATTCTCTAAAAGTTTAAGCAGTCGAACAGAAGATATATTACATCGTCTTTTTATTGCATACCTTAGAAAATCGGTGGAAGCAGGTCCATAAGGGCCTTCAATGGAGACGTGAAGGCGATCGACAGGAGAAGGCGAAGCAAGCAGCCGGTAGAGCTCCTTGGACCAACTTCCTTCCCCTTTGATGATCACACTTAGCGTATCAGACTCCAAATTACTGCTGGAACTAATGGTAAAAGGATGCCACTGCAACTTAGAAATGCTAGGCACATTCATGAACATGATACTGGTTGGAGCATACCTCAAACCTACCAAACCATAAACCAAAACACAAATCAACCTCAGGAAACGTCTGTACGAAACGACACATTGAACATGCATTATAGATGCTATACCTTTGCACTTGGAGACGTTGAGCTCAACGGTTTCACAGGGCAGAACCCTGGCAGATATCAGACGAACGCGTCGTCTGGATTGCAAGAATCGGAGGTACCGGTCTATCATGAAGAGGAAGAAGCCAGGGAGCATAATGCAAGTGTAGCTAATGCCAACATGGAGCACAAAGAAGAAGACAAATAGAATGTATAAGTGGTGAGTGTAGAAGAAGAGCTCAAACATGTTTCTCCTTATTCTTGGGAAAGTTGTAGCCCAGAGGAGCAGTCCTGCTGCCAGAGATATCTCTCCTGCTACATTGGAGATGCCTGTGTTGTCCCATTCCAGCATCTGAGTTTGTAGCAACCAAGGAATAAAATGAATCTTGTTGCTAAAATTTTATCTTTACTTATGAAATCATCACTCAAACCCCTCCTTAAAATGCGAAATTATAGTTTCCTTAAAAGAAGTTTTAAAATTACACTTACACTCCTTTCGAAAATTTATTGTTTACACTTGACCCATTTCGTCATGGTTTGGACAAAAAATATTGACTTTAGCAAAAAAATTACATGAACTTTTAATTCTACCCCGTAGTCAACATTCCCATGTAATAATTTTATACCTATAAGAAGAAAAATGTAATAATATTAATCTCACTTCGTGTATATATATAGGGTAAATATCATTTTGGTCCCTCAACTATGCCACTTATCCAGTTTTGATCCCAGCATGTTTCCCCCTCGTCAAACTTAGTCCCTCAAGTTTACGAATTCTATCGATTTAACAATTCGAAAACGTGACCTTGCATGAAGGAATAGGTTGTCTCACCATTCTACCAAACACACCAATTAGTTATTTTTCTAAATGAAATATTATTTATACCGTAAATGTAAAATAAAAAACAATATTATTGATGTTTGTTTTCGTCCAACAAATAGGTTCATTCATTAATCAAACATGAGCATAAAAATTGAATGAAAGTTTCGTATATATTTACCCTAAGATGAATTATTATAGTCAATAAATTTATAATAAGTAAATCAAAGAGTAAATATGAATTTTAATTCAACGTTTATCTTTGAAATATTCCAACATCCTATAATATAATAATCTATTCAAATTATTTAAAAAAATTTGTAAGTGGTGTAATGGTCCACTCCACATCAGAATTTAGACCAATATAATTACAATATTTTTGAAATTCTGACACCCACTCAAATTTATCAAGAAAAGTGAAGTCAGTCTGCAGCAGTGTAGCCATAGTCGACAATCACCAAACACGTTTTCTCCTTTTGGGACGCCACTACTTGACTATAAGGCAAAAGACGTGTCAACAACAGAAAAGGGAGGAGCACCGTTAAAAGTGATGTAATCGTGTTCGCTTCCCTTAACGCTTTTATCTTTTTCCAAACGTACACGTAACATTATGCATGGACAAAAACCAAAACTGAAATAACAAATTATTACTATAATCGCATTACTTTCTGCTACTTACGTTTTCCTCAAATACTATTACCTAAAAATAATAATAATACAATTACCAAATGGGTTTTTTTGTCTTTTTTATTTATTTATTTATAAAAACAGAATGACACCCTACAATCCCGACAAGAAGGATTCCTTGATTGTCATTCACGTCGGCCTCCCTACACTGGATTATCGATCGTCAAGAACTAAGACATGACGATGTAGGAATTAACACACATATCAAGACGTCAATTTAATCCCATCAAATACCTTGACAAATTTGAACCCATTATCGTATGTATATCGTTGGAACTTAACTATTGGATTACAACAATTGGCGAGAAACATGGTCTATTGACTTGTAGATAATTACATTTATTTTCCTTTTTCAAATGTGGTGGAATTTCCTTACATCATATTCATTTTATTTAATTGCAATGTTATAGACAAAAAGTGACTTAGTATTGTGTTAAGTAATAAACTTCTTTATTTATTTTACCACAATAATATTTTTTGATAATTTTAATAATGGAAAATATTTTATAAATTTTGCGGATCAATAATTAGAGATAAAAAAAAGAAAAAAAACTATGTATAAAATTATCACTATAGATAACCAGTATCAACAGCGGAGAGTTCAGCAACAACAAAAATAATAATCAACAATTTTTTCTTAAGTTTTATGAAAATATTAAATTTTATTTTTTAAAATATAGTAATATATATAAAAAAAAGGACCACTTTTTACTAATAATTAACGGTTTATGACACCACATCACCAAATATTAAACTATGAATTGTACCCTTATAAGTACCCACATAATTATTTATTTATTTTAAATGATATTTCACGTTATCTTTTAACCTTTAATATACTATCATATTTGTCCTGTACTCTCATACCATGTTCATATATTGCTCCGCTTTAATCATATATTAATTTTTATTTTTAAAATATTTTCCTTATTATATGCGCACAAATATTACGTACCATGGTGGATAATCTATATTAATATACAACATATATATATATATATGCTCTCTACACTATAAACAACGGCGTCTAACACCACACCCGCACTAATTTCTAAGTATAACAATTGTACCCCTAATTGGATAAGCTTAAAAGTAATTTTAATTTTCTTTTTTTTTTTGCTTTTTAAAAAAGTGACTTCAGATTATTTTAACACCACTAGATTAATTTTTTTATTGGGTCAATAATATTTTAAAGTGGTTTATAGACTTTATTTTTATTTATAATATATTTTAAAATATAAATATTAATTTATTATATGTATATAGAAATCACGTACCACAATTACTAATATTTTTAAAAGAGAAAAAAAAATACCTGTGAGAATTGATGAGTGACAGACCAATAGATGAGATAGCAAAGGCCATGGGCAGTAAAAAGAGTCATCACAATATGGCCCACCCATATGTGGTACTTCACACTGGCCTCCCACGTCAGCCCCAAAACTCCCAGCACCGACGACCCACGTGTCACCGGGAAGAACAGGAATGATAGTCCTATGTTTCCGACCAGTCCCAGGCGGAGCGCCGCCGCGTCCAGCTTCGCTTCCCACCTGCCATCCACCACCATTATGTAGCTCAGTCTTCATCCTTGTATTATATAAATGCAGTCTGCAGGATGGATGCCTGTATTTGAATTTTAAAATAAAATATAAAAAATATTATTTGAAATTAAGGGTTTTTTTTATATAAATTATGATAAATTACAACGAATTGTCTTGAAATTTTTTATAATTAAAAATATTCGCTCGTTATTTAAAAAATTATAAATATTTCCTCATAACAGTTTATTATAAAGGGTATATGTAATTTTTCAAACAACGAGAGACAATTATAATTATGACAAAACTTAGAATATTCCGTTGTAATTTACATATGAATTATTTTAATGTATTATTGAATGCTAGGTCTACTAAAATATATTAATAATGTTTAATCAAAATTTCTGTATATTTTGTGTTAAAAAATTTGGAAAAATAATATAAAATCATTTAATTGATTAATTTAAAATAAAAATAATTACAAATATAAAATAAATTTAAAATTCTTACACTTTTTCTCCACTTTGAGC
Organism: Sesamum indicum; assembly: GCF_026168435.1. Taxonomy (NCBI): domain Eukaryota; kingdom Viridiplantae; phylum Streptophyta; class Magnoliopsida; order Lamiales; family Pedaliaceae; genus Sesamum; species Sesamum indicum. The sequence continues at coordinate 1,065,198 of NC_142667.1, read as the reverse complement.
AGCTGAATTGGGGGTAATTTTGGGAAAGCTGAGCTGCAAATAGGCAGCAAAATTCCAGAGGAGAAGGGCTATGAACATGAGGAAGAAAGCAAGCTCAATCCCAGAAACTATCCCCAGCCCTTTGATGATCAATGGCCTCTGATATTTCCCCAATCTGTGCCCTCCATTTGATCTATCCATCTCAAAAACAATATTAATAATAATAACAATTCAATAATTCGAAACTCAATGTTGGTGTCCCGTTGTATGAGATATTGTCCACTCTGACTTTACACGAACTTCACAATTTTGTCCCCAGAAGGTGTTTGTTGCTAGAGAGAGGATGTATTGTACTAGTCTCAAGCCCCTTGTTTTTGGGGCTGATGATATAAGTAATCGTTCCACATCGACTACAAACGATGAGTTTGAGCGGTTTATAAGTCCCAAGAGCTCCTCTTCTTGACGAGCTACTTTGAAGGACATAATTGTAAAATCCATACGAAGCTAAAATAAACGATAGCTCGAGCAACAGAACATCGATCATTTAGCAAGCCGCATCAAAGATCGACGGCGAAAATTCTAATAATTTAGGAGATTTTAGGAGTTGTTTCGTCGTGAAATAGAAATTTAAACAAATTATATAAAAATGTGTGCAAATTTTCAATTAAAAGCCATTATTCTAATATGTGGTCAATAACCATGTTTATAATAATCTAATTAACGTGAAAATTGAGATTATTACCCTTTGGTGAGGTTATTAAATCTTGATTGATTTCCTAAATGGAGATAGAGACAGCCCAATGCAGCAATGAACACAACTGGGAAGGTGAACACCAAATATGTTGCACCTGCAACCAAACATATATACCACCTGATTAATATCAACTAAAGAATAATACTCTTATTATCCAATAAAATCGGATTACGATATTCATTTCTCGTCTAATTATTGTATAATATAACAAAATTTTTTATTAATTATATAATAAATGTAATAATATTTATATAATACGATATAATTAATTAATATTAATGGGATTAAACTTAATAATTTAAAATAAATTTTCTGGGACACGAAATTCAAGAAGAACAGCTGTGTTGGAGTTGTGTGTAGAACAAACAGATAATGATCGACCGAAGAAAGAATATATATATATATAAAAAGAAAGAGGGGGTGTTGGGGGGGGGGGGGAGTGAGTCATATCATATATTTCTCAACCTTGGGTGGTTCCGAAGTACGTGGAGGCTGTCTGTGATCGGAGCTCCGGCAGCCAAGTCTGTCTGTAGGCGTTTGTGGGCATCATTACCCACATGAAGAGGTAGCCGCCCAACACCGCCGTCACAACCGCCATTATAGCCGCCCTCATGGTCTTGTTGCCGCCGTCAGACCGGCTTTGTGTATCCATGCCTGTATACAAGTGTACTGGAGAGAGGAAAGAAGTAAATGAAATGATATGTTGTACCGTGAAAGAACGTTATGGCTCGGAATATGATTGTTATATATGTGGGGGGGGGGGGGGGGGGGAAGTGTGGATCCCACTTTTTTATTTCCAATATTGGTTTTTTTTTTATTTCAACACCTTATGTGTGGATAAAAAATTATTATTTTATTTTTATTTTACATACATAGTATATATGTATATTAAATAAAAAGAAAAATTATATTTTTAAACCCACACAATAAAGAATGTTATACTTTTAGTCTTACAGCTTACAAACTCAGTACGTCTGGTTCCATAAGATAAAAAATTACAGCACATTTGGTCCCATATGAACAAAATCATATTATGAAACAAAATCTGTTAAGCCAGTAAATTATAATTCTTTATTATATTTAATTCGATTCGATTAATCGAAATAAAAACACCTAATTTTATCAAATGGTTACGAAGATAAAATCTAATTCTCTTTAATTAGTTGCATGGCTTCATGCAACTAATTTGTACGTCACATGCAGCCTTAAATACCACCAAAGTGTTTGGTTTCGATTTTGGGCCATCTTTGAGATGATCGTTCATGTTTGGCTCGAATTATTTTGCCCGTTTTTTACTAGTTTTTGAGTGTTTTGGAACAGCGTTATGATTAAAAAATACTATTTATTTTAATTCACTCACAACTAAATAAATTATATACATACTCATACATATATATAAATATATATTAAAGATACATGATTTGATAATGAATAGTACTTTTGTCTCCTACTAACCAACATTAAACATACCATACTTATTTTATATTATCTCAAAAAACAAATTCAAACATACACACTATCTCTAACACATACTTATTTATCTTTGTTTTTCTCTCTCTCTCTCTCCACAAAACACACCAAAATATGTTAAAAATCTTCCCACAGGTGCTATCCATCTCCTCAAGAACGATAATGTGTTAGAGTTATATTAGTGATATCGAAGCACACTTTATATATATGTATTATTTAAATTTTTTTAATTATATTTATTTAATTAAATAATAAAAGACAAATATAATGAACAACGGATCAAAATTAATAAAAAAAATATTAACTCTTGATGTTATATAAATAAACAATTATTTATATAATTAATTAATTAAATAAATTAGCATTTCATGAATAAATAAGTGTAAGTAATTTCTCTTTCTTGGACCTTAATATCCATACTATTTATCAAATATAAGGAGGTCCATAACTAAATTTACAAAAATGCCCTTAATCTTCTCACATCCTACATTCCAATAGGCCAACAACTGTAACTTCATCTAAAAACATATAGTAATAATTACCAATATATAACTTGTATCATTTTCAATCTTTTTAATTACTTTGTATTATAACTTTATTTCATGATACTTTTATAATAAAAAGAATATATTTTATCTAATACTCTGTATTTTCACAAATATATATATTTTTTTATTACGATCAAATGCATAACTATGATTTTAACCCAAAAATCGAGTGTATACAATCTAAGGGTGTCAATGGGTAGGGTAAGACCCTATCCGCACTTATAGATTGACGTTAAGACCCAGATTCAGATCCTTTAAAAAAAATATAAATTGGGTTTTTCTAGACCTCTAACAATCAATACCCAATACACACAATTTCGACCAAAAGAATATATTTACTTCTCTTCATTATTCAATTGGATTATTATTTATTACTCGATCTCATTTCAAGTGAACAAATTTAAAATTGCTTAAGACATCATAACCTTATTTATCGTGTAATATTTTCATAAGATTATTTCGTAGACGCTATAATCTATATAGTATTTAAAAAATTATATAGAAAAAGAGTTATTTATAAATTAATCTCAGTAATTCTGAATTTATCGATAAATTATTAGGGGTGTTAAAAATTTAATAACCGGTCAAAAAAACCAAATTTTCAGTTCGTACGAAAAACAGAACCAAAAATTTGATTCGGTTTTTGATTATTTAAAAAGAATCGGTATAATCAGTCGGTACGGTTTGGTTAGACTGTTTAATCGTATCGACCAAATAATCAAAATTAAAAATATATTTATATAATATATTATATTTTTGTAAAATATATTAAGATATATAAATTATATTTATAAATTTATATTATATGATAATAATATAATTTATAAATATATTATATTATAATAATATAATTTAATTTCTACTTATTTTAAATTTAAAGTATAAAATAAAGAAAACTTTTAAATCAATTAATTAGCAATTTTTTTATTATAAATTCAAGAATTTGGTTATTAACCAAATGGAACCGAAAAAATATTTGGTTATAATCAAACCGAACCGAACCAATTAGTTCGGCTCAATTTTAAATACACTGAAATTTTTCGTTAATCAAAAATTTGATTCTATTTGACTATCGAATTGGACACTCTATAAATTATGGGTAGGAATAAAAAATAAAATAAATTAATTCAATTAGTATGAGTGCAAAAAAAAAGGATAAAGAAAGCGGGTTTGGGTCTGAGTGGACCAAAACACTAGGTTCGGTTGAGTCTAGAGACCCATGGGTCTTGAGTGGGGTAAAAAATAAATTTGGTAGAATTTGAGTTTAAATTAATTTATTTGGATTTTTTGTGAGTCTGTGCCTGGTAGAATCTTACCATACCCATTAACAGGTCTAACACAACCACTAGTACGTGTATATATTCAATAGGCCTAGTTAAAAGAACTTAGCTCAACAATTAAGGCTTAGTAAACTGGGCCGGATACCAGCAAAAATGACTTCTTATTAAAAAATAATAAAAATAAAATTCATCAATATTCGAACTGCATGAACATGGTGCTCCTTAGCCGCAAGGATGACCGCATTGTCATCGGTTCCAAGGTCGCCTGGGGTGTTTTCGCGGCGGTCAATTGCAGCAGTAGTCAAGAAAAAAATTCCATCATCTCCCCGATAGAACTCGCTTACTAAAGCGGCCTCACCAGCGTCCTCTGCGCACTATCGTCTCCAAGAGTGCCGTGCGTGAGGGTAGGAGAATTCATCTCTTTTGAATTCATAAAATCCCAATATAATTTAAGACGAGAGTTGAAATATTTGAAATTTTATAAATTTTATTTTCGAACAGCCCACTGCCAAGTTTTTTATTTTAAAACAAAAATTATTTATTTCATAGAGAAAAAAAAGAAAAAACGAAATACTATATGTATTAGACTTATTCATTATTTTTTTTAACTACACATAAGCACTCTATAATTTGGAAAACTATATCTAGTACTCTTGACGTTTGTTTTTGTCTCACAAATAGATCTATATAATGGTAGTTTGTTTAGAAAATAATTTTTTAATTTGCAATAAGTTAGTAATAAGTCAATTAATATGTAACATAATTTTTTATTCAACTATTTTGCGACTATCAAGAAATATGGTGAATTTTGACAAACAACGGTTCTATTTGTTAAATATAAACAGACATCAAAGATATGAGATATAACTTTTTAAATTATAGGAGATTTACGTATAATTATATCAAATTTTAAGAGACAACAGTGGATTTTTTTTTAATTTTTTTCCCAAATGCAAATTTAAAGTAATAGGCGTGAATATTTTTACTTTGTAACAATGTGAGTTCAACCCGACCCATTAACGCAGGCTGACAACGACCCGAATCATCTATTTCCTAAGTATAAATACTCTATTTAAACACTTGCCCTCTAAAAATCCACTGTGTAGAAGAAAACCCCTCTCCCTTCTCTCAGTCATGGCGTTTCCGTACATGGAGGCAGTCGTTGGTATGCATTTCCCCCGTATATCTGCGTATTTATGTTTTTCACGCATGTATTGGTCTTAATTATTGATGTATATGTGTATGGTTAACCTTTTCTCTTTTGGTTTTTGTAATTTTTTTCTCGTTCTGTTTCTTGGAAACTGAATGAGTTGATGGCTATGTATGCGTAATGCGATTCAGTTAGTGATTACTTTATTTTTCCGCGGAGTCGTAATATTTTGAGTTTTCTCCATTTGTTTTATTTGCGGATTCTTTTTTATAGCGGATGAGGAGTGGGTATTAGGGTTTTTGAATGTATTGTATTCGGTTAATTTAACTATTATATTTTCAAGTTTACGTTCTTTGGCGCGCAAGTCAAATTTAGAATAATTTCTGATCTGGAAGTGGAGTATAGCGTGTTTTCTTAAGTTTGGGAATGAGATGGAATTTATTCATGTTGTGCTAAAAACTTGCTGTTTGTCATTGGTATCTCTGTCGTAGTACTACTTTCTCCGTTTTGCATCTAAAAATCAGTACACAGATGATGACATACAAATATATGATTAATTTTCTTATTTTTATTCTTTTTGCTGTGTTGTTTATTGTAAACTGGATGAGTGTGTGACTTCTCTATGTGTAATGTAATTCAGTTTTCAGATTTAATGGGTTTTCCTCTTTCATGGATTCATACTTTTCAAAAGATTTCAATGGTTTTATTGGCTGTTGGTGATCGCACATGAGGAATAGTTATTGGGTCTTGGAATATCTTGTACGACATTACCATTATCTTGCCAGTTTTACTTTATTATTATTTTTTTCTTTTTCTGAAAGTGGAGTATAGTTTATGGTTTGAGTTTGGAAAGCCTAGTAACCCATTCGTGATTGAAAATTGTGCTTAGTGATTGGTGAAGGTGTCCAATCATTAAACAGATTTTGTATATGGCTATTATTTTATGCAAATTCATCCTTCCGTTGGATATGAGACTGTTGTTTAAGCAACATAAATGTTTGAACTGGTCGTGCTTCAAAGTTGTTCTGACCTGTGAGCTATGCATCAATCGAATCTTTGAGTTGGTTTTGCTACAAGATAATGATGTTGATGTGCTTTATTTTAGGGATGTTCTCCCTCTTTGATCTTTTTTTTTTCAATAAAAATTTCTTCCAAGTGATATTATAGCTGTCTATGGCAAATATATTACTAACATTTTTGGTCTGTTATGCTTTTTGTTCCTAATTTGACTTTTACATGTTTCAGGTTTTATGATACTTGTGTACCTTTTTGAGACATATCTTGATTTGCGGCAGCACACTGCTCTTAAGTTGCCAACTCTTCCAAGACCTTTGGTAGGAGTAATCAGTCAAGAAAAATTTGAAAAATCCCGTGCTTATAGCCTTGACAAAAGGTTTGGTGGTCATCTATTTTTACATTATGACTTCTGAGACCATTGCACACCAGCTCTTTAACTAACAAGAAACAGTTATATCTTGGTTGTTGGTGTCTTATTTCTGTCAGCCATTTCCATTTTGTGCACGAACTTGTAACCATAGTTATGGACTGCGCAATTTTGTACTTTGGGATATTGCCCTGGTTTTGGAAGGTAAGTCCTTCTGTAACAGGCCTTCTTAATTGGTTTAACGGTTGCTGTTGACTTACTTTTCTTCTATACATTTTGGTTTCTTTTAATTGCAGAGGTCTGGAGAGTTTTTGGTGTATGCTGGCCTCAATGCAGAAAATGAGATATTACACACTCTTGCATTCTTGGCTGGTGTTATGTTTTGGTCACAGGTGCATATATGCATTCCATTAGTTTTCTGGAAGAGTAGCAAGTGCTCAGTGAAAAGTGAAAACAACTGCCAACAGTTTATTTGCTAGCTATTATTTATCAGTACATGTTTTATCTTGTACCTGCTCCACCTTGTAAACAAGTTGCATTCTCATGCTTTTCACTGACTGTTGTTTGAAAACCCATACGCAGATAACTGATTTGCCATTTTCTTTGTACTCCACTTTTGTCATTGAGGCTCGCCATGGTTTCAACAAGGTATTGTGTTTACTTTGATCACTTGGTCCATTTTACACATGTTATACCAATTAGATTTTCTTAAATTTTGTCGGAAGTTATAAGTCGCCTCTCTGTAACTTCACTTCGTTTCATCTTACGTCCAAGTCATGACTCCTCTTTCTTTTTGCAGCAAACAATATGGTTATTCTTTAGGGACATGATCAAAGGAGTTGTCTTAGCCATAGTGATTGGTCCACCTATTGTAGCTGCTATCATCATTATAGTGCAGGTACTTCTATCTACAGCATTTAGAGGGTACTGTTAGGAGGTAAAAAATCAAGGAAAGCTATAATTTTCTTGCTGCATTTATAATTTCTTATTTGTTGATACATTTTCTTTATGCATTTTAGTGTATTTTTCACACACACTATGAATTTTCGATAATAAAATTAATCATGTAATGAACTGCACCAAATGAATACTGATAATTGTTTGAATGCAGAAAGGAGGTCCTTACTTGGCCATATATCTCTGGGCATTTATGCTCATTGTATCTCTTGTAATGATGACCATTTATCCAATTCTGATCGCCCCGCTTTTCAACAAGTTCACTCCCGTAAGTAGTTGAAAGGTTCCACATAATACTGTGTGTGGTGGTACTGCTTTTCATAATGGTCGTATTCTTAGCAAAATTTTACGTTGCAAGTATGACCCTTTTCCCTTTCTAAATTTTTTCCATGAACAAGTAGCTTCCGGAAGGAGATCTTAGGACCAAAATTGAGGCTCTCGCTTCATCTCTCAAATTTCCTTTGAAGAAGTTGTTTGTTATTGATGGATCAACAAGGTCGAGCCATAGCAATGTGAGTATGCTTTTGTTTTCATTCCTTTTCTGTTTTCTTGTGCTAGCAAAAGATTGGGATGAAAAGTGCCAGGTTGTGAAGCTGAGATATAAGCAAGAAAGATCCTGTGCTTCTTAATCCTTTGATGCTTGCTGTTTGTGTTGCTATACTGTTGAGTGACTTTTCCTTTTTGTGCTCCCCTGCACTCACAAGGACTCATTGCATGCCAACACTTTGTACAGGCATACATGTATGGATTCTTTAACAACAAAAGGATTGTCCTTTATGACACTTTGATACAGCAGGTACAGAGTTTTTATTTCAAAGTTATAATTCTATCTGCCTTCTTTTGTCTCAGTTAATCTTTATGTCCTTGATGGTAAGTATCTAGAAAATTTGTCTGATGCTTTGAGTATCCATTATATGTTTAAATGGCATCTTGACTATAACCGTTCCTTTTATGTTGAAGATGGTTCTTTTGGAGCCATCCAAAAAGTAATTTTCTTGTTTATGTTGTATAGACTAATATATCAAGGCGTGAATTTGATCTCCGCTATCGTTGTTTTGAGTCTGCAAGAGTGTGATAATATTTAGAACCACCTGTATCATACTCTGTGGTTCTTTTGGCAAGTATGTGATTGTAACTACGGTTAATTGTCAAAATGAAAAATGTGTTTTTGGGAACAGTATTACAAGTTCCTAAACCCTTTTAGTGTATAGTGAAGCAGATGATGAATTATTTCTATCATATTTCTGCCTGGTAAGATGCATGAATAATCTCTTCTGCAAAGTCCTTGTGTTAATGCAATTTTGTCTTGAACATGCGCTATTTCATGATGCTAGATTGTAGAATGCTTAAATTTTTGCTTCGTGTTTGATTCATCATTATGATAGAAAATGCTTGGTGCAATTGCAGCTGTCTATTTTCCCTTTTGTAGCGCCAGCGGCAAATGTCCTTCTGCATTAGTAAACATGCATTGTTTACCTTCTATAAATTGTTCTCATTTTTTATAATCACTTATTTAAAAATTCATTGTAGTGCAAAAATGATGAAGAAGTTGTTGCTGTAATTGCCCATGAACTGGGGCACTGGAAGCTTAATCATACAATGTTCTCTTTCATTGCTGTTCAGGTATGTTAGCTTTTCTAGATGGAGTCTTTATTAATGCTATTATGGGTGAGCATGCAAGATAAATGTCCAATGCTGGTGATTTTTCCTTGATGATCATTTCATTGGTTGTCTTTCATGCGGTAATAAACTAATAATATGATTCGGAAGAAATGTTGGGTGATGGTTCTCTTCAAAATCTCAAAAATGTTTGTGGTATTGACCCCCTTCTTTATGGGTTCAAACAATTCTTTTTAAGACATCAGTGAGCAATTCAAATGCTGGACAAGTCCCCCCCCCCCCCCCTGTTTTTCACTTTATTTGTTGACTGCATTATTATGCTGTGTAATACTGTACTCTAGAATATCTGGTTAGGAGTGACATTAACTAAAATGGGTAGTTTATGACTCGGAACCACCTTGTTACATTGTGTATTTTTCTTTTTGTCGTCAGTTCCTCTTGATGGCAACTATCCTTGATTTTTATTATTTTGGATCTAACAGTTTACCTGCTTAGCCTAGAAGTCACTAGGTCGCTTTACAAGTTCGTTGGCCATGTTTGAATTATAAATCCAATGCTGGAAAGAGCATTGTTGTTAAGGTGAAGCAACAAAAATTCTAGTTTCAACCACAGAATTTGATAAATTGCACATTTATACTGGAACTATCGGACTTGTCACATAATATTTGCTTTTCTGTGCTTCTAAGTTCTGATATTCCAGGTTTTTCTGGTCCCATTAACCTGTATTCTTGATCTGCATGAGATTATCCATATACACCTTCATTTTCTTGTTCTCTCTGTTTTAGTAATGCTTGAAACAATCTTCTTTCGACTCACTCTCCTTTAACTGCCTTCAAGGGGGACTGAGAGTTTGAGATTGTTCCTAGTTGCGTTCCTGTTTTTTATGTTTGACATAGTTTTCTTTTCCTTCTCTTAATCTTTCTTCTGATACATTTGAGCTGTCCATGCTTGGGTGCTGGAAAGTAAACTTTGGTCGTGAAACTACTTTCTGGCCTGAATGGTTTCTCATGTAGTTTTCCCAGTTAAGTTGTTTAAAGAACTCAATTATGTCAGGGTTATGATTAATGTGCCTATTGATGCTGACGCTGTACAAGGTATAGAATGCCAAGCTGTTGGCTGTACTTGTCAAGTACTTGCGATTCCAATCATAGTTACAGATCCAGAAAGTTTAGTGAATGTATATAATTTTCCTAATTAAACTATGCCTAACTTGCGGTTAAATTGTATGCAGATCCTGACACTTTTGCAGTTTGGAGGGTACACTCTTGTTAGGAACTCTAAAGACCTCTTCCAGAGTTTTGGCTTTGATACACAGCCAGTCCTCATTGGACTAATCCTGTTTCAGGTACCAAGTTGTTCATGTGGTTTAAATCAAGTGGGGATGTCTTACACAAATACATGGCATTTCTGGAGCCCACTTTTCTGTATTCAAAGTTGGTAAGCATGCCTGTTCTATATGCATGTTAATTTTGTCTCTGTGATTGCAGCACACTGTGATACCTCTCCAGCATCTTGTGAGCTTTTTACTTAATCTTGTAAGCCGCGCTTTCGAGTTCCAGGTAGCCTTCTTATGTTTAGGCTTACACTGCTTTCGACTGTGAAGCTCAAGTTTCTTCTAGCAAAATAAGCATTCGTTGTTTGAGTCTGATGTTGCTTCTTTCACATAGGCTGATGCTTTTGCGAAGAAGCTTGGTTATGGCGCACCTCTTCGAGCTGGTCTTATCAAACTGCAGGTTATTTCTTTTTTGTTTCCTCATGCATTCACGATGAATCCATTCATCTATAGTTTTTTGAAAAATAATATAGAGAGGTCTTATCCATCCAATTGCTTGAAATGAAAACAGTGATGATGGTATCATCATGTCTTTCATAGAAGAGAATCCTTTGCATATTGTTGGAGCCCTTTCTTCAATCGTTCACTCCAAATTACTCTTTCAGATCCAAATGATTCAGTCAAACTCAACCCAGAATATGTTTGGAATTCTATATATCGAGTTTATTTTACTAACAACTTCATTGTGTTTGACAGGAAGAGAATCTTTCAGCCATGAATACTGACCATTGGTATTCCGCTTACCACTATTCGCATCCTCCCCTCGTCGAAAGATTAGCTGCTATCGACGAACCCGATAAAAAGACTGACTAAGCATAAGTACGAGCCCCCTCTGGCCTATTGACTATACAGTTACTCGTCCTATACTTGTTTCGTGACTGCTTCAATAGTAAAAAGGTCTGTAATCTTGTATCTGAACGCCACATGTATTGGCAGTTCTTTGCTCACTTGTAACGAAAGTCGGGTTAGCAAGAGGAAATAGCATAATGAAGTTCAGTATGTGGCGAAGAGAGTCCCCCATGTTCATCTGTAGACCATATGCCATATCAACCGTGTTTTTGCATTCAGAGCAGCTTGTATCATGTTTCTTATCATTCAACTGAAGGCTAGGTTTTCGTCTTGGGTACACTTGTTCAGTTCTTAGTTTATAAATTATTGTGATGTGGATCCTTCAAGATTATTATTATTATGGCGTCAGCAATTCAAATTTTAGGTGATGCCCGCGTGAAAAGCAATACTTGACTTGTTACTGTATTACTTAGGGAGGAAGGAAGAAATGGTAAGGAAATTCCCGAATCATGTTATACAGGGTATGGATTAAGAGCATTATAGAGCTAGTTGAGCAGAAATGGATAGCATGAAATTCCTCTATCAAGCTCTTCTTTTCTATCCACTTGACCTACTTTTATATGTGCAAAGTTGTTCTAAAGTCACCACTTTCTTTCCGCCCATTATTATGTATAATATAAAAATGTAGAGGGCAAGGGAATCTTTTAGATGCTATTTATCTTTATGTGAGTTGGTGGCTTTAATTCGAGTGTTGGTGTCTAAATTGTGATAACAGTTGGCCACGTTCTTGTACTATATATTGCAATTATCAAGTTGATACATAGAAATTCCTTGAGAATCAGTTGGATTAGTAGAATCATTCAACACCTTAACTTACTCCCATTTGATTCTGGACTAGCTCTTATCTCACTCTCATTACTGTTACATTTTTCTATTTCATGCAGGTGATGTGCGTTAATTTTTGGGACAATTATGCCTACGTCCCGTTACTTATGATTTATTTATACAAATTATCTATATCTTTTGAAATATGATACAAACACCCGTTAGAGTTGTTAACCTTATTTACACAAACATTTTTGTTTTTTGAAAAATTATATATACAACCCTTAGAATTGTCAGCATTACACAAATTATTTTTGTTTTTTAGCTGTCAGGGTGGTTTTGTAATTATGTAAAAGATATGGATAATTTGTATAAAATAGACAATAGTTGAGGAGTGTAAATATAATTATAGATATTTAATTGTATTTTGAATATTTATGGAGTATGTGGAATTTATACAATGTTATTTTGTGATAGTGCAAATTGAATTCCCTTGATGTGAATGAGCAATAGTAGGTGGAATTTAGCATGTAGAAATGAGTAGCATTATCAAGTTACTAGGACAAAGTGTAGGAAAAAGGAAGTGATAATTGAATAATCATCCTAATAAAGGACTCTTCCCTTTAATAATGATGATAACACTAACCAAAAGATGTTTGATTACACACATGAAAAGTATTATTTTAGTTCGCTAAGTATGCTTAATTTTAATTTTAGTCCGATAACTATATTTATTTTTGTTTAGGTCCAGTAACTTATGAAATTGGTTGATTTTAGTTCTCTGTCAGATTTTCGGACAATTTTATTCCTATGAGTGCATATGGACTAAAACTGCTTTTCAAAAGTTGTATAGGGGTAAAATTGTCCGAAAATTTGCGAGAGGACTAAAAATAAACAATTTCGTAAGTTACTGGATTTAAACAAAAATAGACATAGTTATCAGACTAAAAGTAAAATTAGGTATACTTAACGAATTAAAATAATATTTTTCCCATATATATATATATATATATATATATGAAGAAGAACCACCTCAATCCCTTTGAAAAACAACCTAGTTGCTACCCACCAAACCCAAATTCCCACTGCCCTAAAACTGAAATTTCATTTTTGAATTCCCACAAACTATACTTCCCACCAATAAAAAGTGCAACTATATAAAAAAAATTGTCAATAAATGGTAAACTCCTAACCACTTTTAATACTGACTGATAATGGAAAAATCCACCCCATGCATTATTGTATGACCACTTCATCTTCACGGAACTCAACCTATTTATTTACTTTAAATTTTATTGAATTTTTTTATTAAAAAAAAAAAGACCTCTGTACTTTTATTTTTTATTTTGTCAATATATATATATATATATATATTAAAACATTTCAAAAAAAAATCCGGTCAACATATTTGAAGTTAGATCAGATCACATGATTCAATAGTGGATGATGAAAAATTGAATTTTAATTAATTTATTTTACTACTTATCTTTATTTTTTTATGTTATTTCTCCTGCACATTTAATGTATCAGCCAGTGGAGTAATAAATGAAGCCAGCCACTATTTGTTTCTCCAAAGTTTCAAATTTATGAAAATTCAATTTCTTAACCATATCTTATATTAATTTGGTACTATTTAATGATTAACAAAAGCAACACTCTTTATTATTATTATTATTTAATAATTGATGGCATATTTTTTAAAAAATCTTTTATCAGACTGCTCAAAACGTCTCAAGTTCCATTTCTTCGAAATATGATAAACACATGAAGCCAGTAGCGCACGATAAGCCAGATTAATAATGTGTTGTCCTCTTCATTTTCTTGTTGCTCAATCTATGTCCATTGGTCAGTCTCGGTACGGCCAGTTGAAGCGAACAGATCGTCGAATATAAATTTGTAATTATTAATATTGTGTGGTGTTATTATTTTATTTTATTCAAATATTTCAAGAAATTTTCTAATAATTTTTTTTAATATTTTATATAATTTAAAAATATCTTATAAGGTATAAATTTATAAGATGCTTTTAAATGAACTAAACCAACACCATGTGAAATATATTATCAATTTTTAGAGTAATTATTCGTATAAGAAAATTATTTTACTCAATTTTTAAATTTGAATATTAAAAAAATAAAAATACAAAGCAAATCTTTTAAGCTGGTTTTGATAATAATTTTAGGTTATATTTGGATTAATGTATTTGAATTTTAAGGGTTGAAAAAGGAATTTAAAAAATTTTATAATTGGAATTCTATTTAACAAAATATAGAATTAAAAATTTTAAAATCCTTAAATTTAAAGAAATTGGAAGAATTTGTACAAAGATATTTCAAATCCAACGTAGGGTTCAAACTTTAAGAATGTTAATTTAGAAAATAATATATGATTTGGTCGGAATTTTAATGTCCAAAATTTATTGGATGGACTAATTTAAAGTTAATTGAAAAAATAACGATGATTTTGAAATAGTTTGAAAATGTAGGGACTAAAATGAAATTTTAGCAAGAGAAGTGGACTATTTTGCTCTTTAGACAATAGACAGTGAAGATTGCACTACAGACACACTTCTCTCTCTCTCACAGTGTTCAGTACAGTATAGAATATAGATTCTTCTCTCTCTCTCTCTCTTTCTCTCTCTCTCTCTCTCTCTCTCAGACACACACACACAAGTTCGCCGGTAGACTGATTTCCCGGCGAAGCCCAATTCAATTCGATTCAATTCAAATGCTATATCCAGTATCCTCCGATATATGTATCAAGTCGCCGGCGCTGGCGCATTCACTCTGGACCATTATATGTGTACATATGATATGAATGCTCAGTCAAGCTTAATTTTCGTTTTTTAAACCTCAACAAGTCAAGGATTGTTTAATCCAATTCCAACTTCCATTTGCATGGTGGGTTTTTGGTTTGTCCCACACATTGAAACACACACACGCGGGATACGATTATCGTACAGGTAGAGTCCCGGTTGTAGATTTACAGCGAAGATGTCGGTGTACGACGCGGCGTTGTTGAACACCGAGCTGTCAAAGAAAACCTCGATCTTCGGACTTCATCTATGGGTGGTGATCGGGATAGTCGTCGGAGCGGTGATTGTGCTCGTCCTATTTCTATTATCGCTTTGCATCACCGCCTCGCGCCGCCTCGGCAGCGGCAAGGGTAAACTTCGCCGTCCGGCAAAACTCTCAGGAGGCGGCGAGATTACTCCTGTCGTTTCCAAGGAAATCCAGGAGATCGTCCACGACCCCGCTGCCGATCACCGGACGATTGTGCCTCAGGTATAATGCAAGATCTAATTATATTTTTGGGATTTAATTGTGATCGTCTTTTGCAACTGTTTTATTTCTCTTTTTATGTAAATGATTTTTGTGTTTCTAAAATTTGAGATTGCGTTGAGATGGAGCAAGGTATATTTGTCAATGGACGGAAGAAAACTATTTCTTTCCCGAGCGGGGATGTGTATTCTTGAGTTAACCTTGAACTATTCTTTAGTGATTTACTATATTTAAGCTTCATTCTAAGTTGTAAAAGCTCATTATCGCTTGAGGAATTATTTGTGATTCCCCTGTGTTTTGAATTTCTGATTTTGGATTAATTTTCTTTCTTACCATCCCGATAAAGTTGTGGTTATTGTATTAAGTGGTGTTTGTGATGTCAGTTACTCTATTATTGAGTGATACGGTTTAGCTTGAGTTTCCCTTCATTGAGAAGAAACATCTATGATCTGAAACTTCAAGTGCAATTCATTTATTGCTAATCCACTTCTAAATATGTATTTCTGGTTGCAAACACAGGGTGTCTGTTGCTTCTTTGATTGTCTCTTGTTGATAATTGTGTTATTTTGGATTGTTTGTAACCTCTAGACTGATTGACAATAGTTACATTTTTCTTCTTTCTCGAACTTTTTCAGGCAGTGCCGGAGATACAGATAGACATGGGCAAGGTGGAGCATAGAGTGGTGTTTTCTGATCGAGGAGCATCGAGTGGTGAGAGCAAGGCTACAAGTGGAGCCGACACCGGGTCATTTGGAGGCAGCGGGTCTTTGCCAGAGGTTTCACATTTGGGATGGGGACGGTGGTATACCCTGAGAGAGCTTGAGGCAGCCTCTAATGGCTTGTCTGATGAGAATGTCATTGGTGAAGGTGGATATGGCATTGTGTATTACGGCGTCTTGACTGATAACACTCGAGTTGCCATAAAGAATTTGTTGAATAACAGGTATGGATATTCCTCCCCTATTTGCTTCTATTTCTGGAAAGATTGATTCTTTTGCAATATAAAGTGCAGGGCCGTAACTGAGTATGTTTGATGGATTGCTATATTCTCAGTCGTCATGGATAAATTCATTATATTAGAATAGCCATGTATAGGTAAGAAGGACTCTACCTATGCTTGGTCGGAAAAAGGGTGTATGTAAGAAACCCACTAGGAAGGACAGGGTATTACTTTGCCCCTGGATGGTATACTTATTCGTAACTCTATACTAAAAGACTGTCGAGATGGAGAAACTTGCAAACAGAGATGCAGTTTCAATGGTTAAATGATGCCGACTGCTAAGCTGAGCTGTAGAAGGTTGTGTATCTATTGAAGAAGAAACTGGCTTACCAAGGATGGTAGTTTTAAGTCCAGGAGCGGGTTGTATGCTGTTGAACTCTGATTAGTTCGCAATTGGTTTTGGGGAAAGGAGGATTGAACTCTGAATCTCTGGTTTCATTTTGATCTAATGAACAAGCAGTGAAGGGTAATACTAGTTAGAAAACGGTTTCATGTTGCAAGTGGAAAAAGTATGTAAAGGGTAGTAGTAAAAAATTACACTTTTAGGAACTGAAGTGCTTTGGTGGCTTGATCTGCTGTTTCTTGCTGCAGAACCTTTAACCCTTTTGAACTGAAAAATTTGGAAGATTAAGTTTTTCGACATGTAAATGCAATAGTTTGTTTTTGCATAAATACCTTACTCACATTGCTGACAATTTCTAGGGGTCAAGCTGAAAAAGAGTTCAAGGTGGAAGTGGAAGCAATTGGACGTGTCAGACACAAGAATCTCGTTAGATTGCTTGGCTACTGCGTTGAAGGAGCTTACAGGTAATTGGGTATTATTCATTTTACTACTTGATCATTAACTTATAAGCATCAAAAGTGTAACTGCTTCCCAGTTTTTAATTGTATAGGATGCTAGTCTATGAATACGTGGACAACGGAAATTTGGACCAGTGGCTTCATGGAGATGTCGGTGAAATCAGCCCTTTGACATGGGAAATCCGGATGAATATCATTATAGGAACTGCAAAAGGGTATCCGTCACTCAGAATTATTTTGATCTCTTGCTACATATGGCATATTTGTTGCTTAGTCGCTTAGTTTTTTAATTCATCCGTCCTTCCTTTCTTTTATTTTTTTGGTGGTAGCTTGGCTTATCTACACGAGGGTCTGGAACCAAAGGTTGTTCATCGTGACATCAAGTCCAGCAACATACTGCTCGACCGTCAGTGGCATCCCAAGCTGTCTGATTTTGGGCTCGCTAAACTTTTGAATTCGGAGAGCTCTTATGTGACTACTCGAGTGATGGGAACATTTGGGTTAGTCCACTGCTTCTGTAACAGTTAATTCTTTCTCTGTGTTTCCTTGTAGTGAAACTATGCTGCTTTCTTTGTGGATAGGATATTTAAGCATATGATTACTAGTAGATGTACCTTTATTTGTTAGATTTTCTTTTAATATGTATCTCAAGTTCAATGTACTATTTTCAGAAAAGGCATATTATGCCAAATTCAATAATTAAGTATACAATATTACCTAACACTTTACAGCATCACATCAGTTATCATCATTACTCTTATGAGACGAGATTTCAGTCACTGATTTCTTAATATTTTTCATTCTTTTGTTAGATATGTTGCTCCAGAATATGCTTGCACAGGTATGCTGACCGAGAAGAGTGATATTTATAGCTTCGGGATACTACTTATGGAGATTATCACTGGAAGATCTCCCGTCGATTATAGTCGGCCACAGGGAGAGGTTCGTTCTAATTAACAACTGAGGATGCCTTATAACTTTGCCATAGTTGTTGATTGGAAACAACATTTATTTGCAACTCTAACCGATAAGAAATAAATTGCAGGTTAATCTGGTTGATTGGCTAAAAATGATGGTTGGAAATAGGAAAGCCGAGGAAGTGGTGGATCCTAAATTACCCGAACGGCCTGCCACAAAAGTGCTGAAACGTGTTATCTTGGTTGCCCTTCGATGTGTCGACCCGGATGCCCAAAAGAGGCCAAAAATGGGTCATATAATACACATGCTGGAATCAGAGGACTTGTTATCACGCGATGTATGCCTCTGAATTGTTCATTCCGTCGATTACCTCAAATCTTGAGTTTAATGAACATAGAGAAACCTTTTTGAATTTTTTTATTTTTTTTCTTTCAATAACTTTGCCTTTTACCAAAAATGCAGGAACGAAGAGTTGCTCGGGAATCTTCCAGTTCCCTCCGAGAAGATAAACAAAACAGTGAAGGTATTTCTGGTGCTAGTGAAGGGGATAGCAGTAGGAAACAGAATTTGCCAACTGGATGGAGATAGAATTACGGTTAGATTTCTATTAATGAAAAATTTTCCATGCTTATTCATACCATTCCATCATGTGCTCTACTTATGTTATATCACCATTGTTTTCTAGTTGTTGCCTAAAGAATTAACATCTTGTAAAGCGAGTGATTCATTCTTTACTCTTATAGAAATCACAGCAAATTCTTTTCCCCTTGCTTTGAAGTTGACGAATATTTCGTCTACTATACTTTCATCCTTCTCCAACTTTAGTTTGATTATGAACCATTCAGAAACTCAAAGATAGGTCGTGACACTTGTGCAAGAAACGAGAATGAAAATCAACTACTGTAAGATAGTGGTTTTCAAATATTCAAAATGTGTTATGCTTGTTCGAGTTTCTTTGACCAGGATTGTCTTTTCTGTATGATGATTGATGCATCCCACAATCATCCATCAGCTATTTATGCTGAGGCTCTTGTGTAAAATACAATTTAACCCTCACAATAAAGTGTCGTCAAAGCGGAACGTGAGATCAGATGTCTCCTCATTCCAACATGCATAACGTCCATCAACATGACAACAAAGCGTTCCATGCAGAAAGTGTGCATAGGTTACGTGCTGTCTTTCTTGGACTTGTTATGGTTCGACATGTAAACGTTACGTGCAAGATTGTTGGCCAGCTAATATTGGTTGAAGCATATATTGATGGTTCCTTGTTGCTTTAAGACAAGCTATGCATCCACATGTAAATGTTGGAGAGAGGAACATGGTATGGTATTGATTTAGGGTGGGTAGTGGTGTTTGTTGTTGCCTATAGAGAACAACTGGGATAGTTGGTGTGATGGGAGCTGGCAAAATGGACGTATTAGCCCCCAAAAAGGGTCCTGTTTTGCTTCTTTCTGGTGATTGAATGATGCGTATGCAAAGTGGATGTATTAGGCAAAAAGTGAGTTAAGAGGATAGTTCTGATTTCCGTAGCAAGATGGGGAAAAAACACGGGAGTTGGCTCCAAATTTCACCTAACTTTTCCCTACCCCACATTTCTTATATTATGTTATCATATTATATATAATAGCTTATTTTGATATAATAATAATAATTTATTTAAACAAATAAATCAATATAATAACGATATCTAAATTGAAATAACTTATATAAAGTGAAATAAAATAAATTAATTATATTATAATATTAGTATTCATTGTATTTGTAACAATTGATTTGTAATTTTTTTAATTAATAGATTTTTAATATTGATTATAATTAGAAAAATATATAAATTTGTAATTGAATAATTAAACCATTAATATTATTAATAATATATATAATATTTATAAAAAAAGAAATGCATCAATATAACAATAATAAATAACTTACATCAGTGTATCAATACGGAGTCATATTGATTTACTTCAGATTGATTTGTTATTAATTTATTACTGTCACGATTTATATTATATTTCCACTTATAAAGGAATAGAACGGTGATAATTAACTTATATCAATGAATCAATGCAGGGTCGCGGATGATAAATAATATTTGTATTTATTACAATATTTAATTGTAATTTTTAAATTAGTAAATTTTCAACGTTGATTATATTACTGTCAGAAATTATAATTAAATTATTACAAATATTATAATATAGTTAAATTTTTGTTTCACTTTTATGTAAGTAATTTTAATTTAATTATTGTTATTATATTGATGAATATTTGAATTGAGTTATTATTTTGTATATCGAGATAAGCTATTTTATAAATAGCATATAATATAAAATTTGAGACTGGCGGTCAGCCTTTAACGTTGAAACTATTTAATTTTTCCTTAATAGAAGTTTGAGTTGTCATGGACAACATCCACGAGACCTATCCATGGCTCGGTCCTTTTTCTAAAAAAAAAAATTATCACTAATATATTTATATTATATATTATTTTAATGATATTTTTATTATTTTTAATTTTTTTATAATAACAAAATAAATAAATCGTATATACGCCATGTATAAAAAAAATTATGTTATTTATTTAAAGGTAAATTACAATGAACTTTCATAATTATAAATATTCTTTCAGTATTTGAAAATTGTCAATATTTCCATAATTTTAATAGTTGTCTAATGACTAGCTTAATCTATTATGTTTTATTAATTTTTTATGGTGTACTGACCAAAAAATTCTTATATGCTATGAACTATAATTTTATTTTTTTAAAAAAATTAAAATCTTTTTTATGGATTAAATGGATAATTTTTTAAACTTTTTCATCCACTTCATTTAATTTTTTATTGTTCTTTATTTTTTTAAAAAAATACAATAAGGACAAAGTTAACAATTTCAAATATTCATCCAGTTTCATCAAACATAAGGGGGGGGGGTATTTGTAATTTTTCAACCAACAAGGAGTATTTGTAATTATTACAAATTTCAAGAGAACTCGTTGTTATTTACTCTTTATTTAATTTAAGAAAATATTTTGTATATATGGCGTGTGTATATTAAATGAGATAAAAAATGTAATAGAAGTTGAAATAGAAAATTCAATCCAGGTGGAATTCTTCTTTTTCACTAAAGTTTAAGAAAATTATAACTATATATCTATTTAAAACAAAAAAAGAATTAGGATAAATTACAATGACATCCCTTGAGATTTGGATAATTATGAATAGTCCCTTATTATTTGAAAAATTACCAATACCCCCTTGATTTTGACGATCGTCTAACAAGTAATCCAAATTCGTTACGTTTCCATCCATTTTTTTATAGTGAATTGACCAAAATGCTCTTGAGGACTAAAATTATAATTTTATTTATTTTAAAAAATTATTTTTTTATGAACTAAGTGGATAATTTTTTTAAGAAAATAAAAAAATACAGTCAGGATAAAATTGATAATTTCATACTTCTATTAAAAAATTAGGGATATTTATAATTTTTTAAATTAAAAAAATATTCATAATTATATTAAAACTCAATATAGATGGTGTAATTTACGTAAAGAATTAAGCACCACCCATGAATAAAGAATCTCAGGCAAAACCGAATCACGTAAATGAGAGAGGAAATAACAATCTAAATTGATATAAGAAAATGAAATTCTATCTTTATTTTGTCATCACGTAAATGGATCTTTCCTCTGCCCATGCCCATGCCCATATCCATATCATCCGGGCGAAACCCTTACCCAATCTTTGTCTATTTGGGTTTAGGTCAATAACCCACAATCCAAACCCTATTCAGTAGGGGCGTTTGGCTCGGGTAGTTCGAATATCGACCCGACCCGATTGAGTTCGGATAATTTCGATACTCGAATTAAAAAAAAATGGGGTCAGGGTTCGGATAGAATTCTCTCATTTGAATTACTCGATCGGGTACCCAAAATTTTAAAAAAATTCAAAAATTATTAATTTTTTTTAGTCTAGAGTTGTTACGTACATACATTTTCTTCTTTCCTCCTCCTTTTCTCTTATTCTTTCTTTTTCATTTCCAAAGTCCCAAATTCTTAACCCAACTCTCAAGATTCAAGATTTTTAATTCCAACAAAAATCCATCTTCTTTTTCTCAAACTTTAATTTTTAAAATATCACAAGAAAATGAAGAAATTAGAATACAAAATCTAAAAATTTGTCAATATTTACAGTTTACAGAGGCAAGTTTTGCCTGTGTTTGTTGAATGCAAGTTCAAGCATTTAGAGGCAAATCTTGCCTGTAAATATTTTATTTTTTTTTTAAAAAAAATTGAGTATTCGACAGTTGAGTACCCGACAAAAATTGGATCAGGATCGAATAATTATTTTAGTTACCCAAAAATTTAGATACCGGACTCAAAACTATACGAACTTTCATTACCCGGCCCGATACCCACCCCTAGTTGGGACTGTATTTGGGTATCGTCATGCAATCACCAATATTTGGGTATTCTTTTAGAACTAACATAATAAGACTAAACGTGTAAAAATAATTATCAAGATTTAAAGTTTTAGAAATGTCCAAATTGTTATTTTAATTATAAAAATTTTGCAAGATTATTCTAAGCATCTTATAAGATGTTTTAAAAGTTTAAAAATATTGAATGGTGTAGCTTGTGATTCGATCGATGTCCCATTGCAGGAGGTCTTGTTTATTCTGGAGTCGTATGAGCCACAGGGTTTTGTTCCATGGAAGAGCCTCAGGGTTTTGTTCCATGGAAGCGCCTCATTGACGAAATAAGATCTTGCGGCTTAAAGCCACTCATACTCCTCACTGCAACCAATATGGGACGTTTGCCTACAACATTAATTTTATTTCAAAATACAACTTTTAAAGTATTTGAAAATAACATGCCAAAGCTTATAAAATTTTAGAGCGTTTAACTCTTCACACGGTAATTATGATGGAAAAAGCCATCACACTACTAAAATTTACAATTATATAACTAGATAATTTTGATTTGGGGAAAAATATCAATTACATAAAAAATAAAAGTGAAATACTAATAAATTTATGAATGTTTTTTGTATATTAAATATTAAGATTGGTAGGACAAAAAATTACTTTTTATAATAGTATAGATAATAAACCGAAAACAAACATGCCCTTAATCTGGCGTCAGCAAACGTCAGCGGTCCGTTTCATTTTCATTTTCATTTCCGCCGACTCTGATCTCCTATTCGCACCCCCACCAAGATCACACCCTAACGGCTCCACTCAAATCCCGACACGTGTTCCGCCCATCATTTTAATCAATCATCATACCCTTCATTTCCGCATTCGACGAAAAGGAAACCCTAGCAAGCCTTTCTTCGAAGCTTCACTACTCTACGCGTCTCCGACTACTGATTCAGGTTCGGTCTCTTCTCTCTCTTGATTTATATACACATTTTATGTGCCTCTGCGTACTTTTCTTCGCCTGTGTCTTGATGTAATATAGTTAGGATTAGGTATTAGGAGTTCGCCTTTGAATTTTCCTGTTTAGCTTTGGGGTTCGGCGGAAATAATTGCATCTCTCGACTGTTTTAGTCGCTGAAGATCCGATAGCTCTGGTAAGTATCTTGATTGGTTGCTTTTTGTTTTTCTTTTTTGATAATTTGTTTGCTTCATGGAATTTCGCGACTTTGTATGTATACTTGTTTGCTGTCGTGTGTGATTTAAATAAAGTGAGAAATTAGGTTTTACTCTGGATTCCAGAGTTTTATTCTGAGATTGGAATATATTTTGGGCGTTGACCGCTTTAATCGGTCGCCTAGATATGATAATTGGTGCGGGGTTTTGAGTAGTACAGCTTGTTTCTCGTTTTATTGTTTAGTTTTTGAGATGAATTGTGGAATTTGGGTGAGAGTTTGTTTATTAATCAAAGAGATCTGCTAGTTTTTGGTACCTTTTTCCTTGTTATTGTTCCGTTTATTCTGAATTGAATTTGGTATAGATTGAGAAATTTCTTATTCTACTCCATAGTAGGAGAAAAATTCTTCTCAAATGGTCTTCTTTCATTTGCCAAATATGCTCAACCAACATCTTGTATTGAAGTGCTTCTATCCTGCTGTGAACCTGGAAGAAGCATTTGAGAGAGAACCCATACTAACTACCGATTCTTGGAGTCGATTAATGGGTTGTACTGATTTTCTAAAAAGAATCCTTCCTCCTTTTTTTATGTGTCTGTTTAACTATGTTTAGCTCAGAAGCAATCTCAGCAGACATGAGAAGTGGTGGCTTTCTCCACTCTGATCCCAGAAATCAGAGAGTTTCAAGCATGTTTCAGCTGTGGGGGAAATTCTCGAAGAGTAGAGAATTCATGGGCTCTGATTTTCACAAGTATCAGAATCAACAACAAACCAGCATTGATTACCGCGGTATCGATCGACCAAGTTCATTTCTCGCGGCCCCTTTGGATCCTACTACTGATAATAGCAGCAGTGGTGATGAATATGAAGCTTTTTAAAAACAGTATTTTCACTGCTTCTTTCGGCTATCTACAATAGACTTCAACGAAAAGATGGAGGAGAGAGGCTTATCAGACGCATTAGTCGCCTTGTCCCGGTGAAAATGAAATTAGGCATAAAATAAGAGGCAATAGGGCATATTGGACTATTGCCTCTTCAAGTTCAGGACAAATTGGGTAGAAATGTTTTAATGACCCACAGCTGTGCTTGGCTGGACACAGAATCCGTGATCATGGGCCGGATTGGTATCATGCTTTAGTGCCAAACAGTCCTAGGCCAGCCTACCTAATCCCACCCTAGTGAAAAACGTAAACGGCTGATTGTGCTGGATTTTTTCTGGATATTTCGCCCAATCTGCCCAATTAAACATGGCCTTAGATATTGCCAAGTGATTAAGACTGGATTCTTTTGGCTGCATCATCTCTCATGTTCTGGTGATGTTTCGGGGGTTCTGCATTTTGTTCATGGATTGATTTGGCTTTTTCATATGAAGGTTTCTCCATTAAACTGTAATTATGACCTCAAATCTCAAGTTGTGTAATGTTTGAAATTGAGTAGAAAATGCTTCTAAAAGCACAGAATGGCATCCTCTGATAATAGATACATACTTCTCCTATCTTTCCGGGTGCATTTTTGTTTATATGTTTCTTGCTTTTCTTCTGTTCTGCAATTTGTTTAGAGAGTTGTGAAAGAATATTACATCCCTTATGGATTTTCTCTTTGTTTTTTTCTAGCAGATAGTGCATCAAATGAGTCGTCCACAGGATCCACACAGGAGTTTTCTTCCGTTTGGAAATCCCTTCCGCATGATATTGCCGAAGGGATCGCACCTGTCTCCGAAGCTGCTTGATTTATTGAATACTTTTGAGGAGACTTTGGCAGGGAGGCTTAGAAAGCTTAAGCCCGCAGACAGTGAAGATGTTCTACGCTTGTCATGGATGAGAAGTGCAATGGAGTTACTGTGTGGAATTCATGCTGACATAAAAATTCTTATTACTGCTCTGGAATTCCCTGTCTGCGATTGGGATGACAAGTGGATTGATGTGTACTTGGACAATAGTGTGAAGTTGCTGGATATCTGTATTGCTTTCAGCTCTGAGATTTCTCGGCTGAAACAAGGCCACCTCTTTCTTCAATGTCTCTTGCATAACTTGGGAAGTGCTTCATCAAAGCAGTTTGTGCGGGCGCGTTCCTCACTTGATGGATGGAGGCAGCATATTGGTTCAAAGAATCTTAGGCTCGATAACTGCTTCTCTGTCATGGATGCTCTTGCTCAAACACTGGACCTCCCAAAAATTAAGAACTCAGCAAAAGGGAAAGTTTTGATGCGAGCTATGTATGGAGTTAAGGTGGTGACTCTTTTTGTGTGTAGCATATTTGGTGCTGCGTTCTCTGGTTCTGCAAAGAAGTTGATGAACCTTCCGGTCCCTGAGACAAGCTTGTGGTCGGAGGCTTTTGCTGATCTTCAAACTTTTGTAAATACTGAAATAAGAAACATATATTCGAATGGAGTGGTCACGGTCTTGAAGGAGCTAGAAGCTGTCGATACAGGCGTCAAGAAGTTATATACCCTTGTGCAAGATGGTGTAGACCCTGTTGAATCTGGAGTGTTGCAGAAATCCACATCAGATTTAGAAACATCGTCTGAAAAATTGTCTGAGGGACTGGATCTGCTTGCAAAGGAGGTGGACAGTTTCTTCCAAGTTGTTCTAACGGGACGTGATGCTTTGCTTTGTAACCTTAGGGTTGGTGGTAACATATCCGACCAAGTTCGGACAGATTTAAATGTAGAAGGGCAGGCTGTTAGGTGAACGGTAAATATAAACTGTCACCTATGTGCACAAGATCGATTCAATGGAGTATTATATTTTCTGGTTGAGTATAAACCAAGTGTTGAGATATCTGGTCTTAGTTTTAGTAGGTCTTGTGAGGTGTGGTCTGTCAATTGTAATGTCAATGATGAATGTTTGAACTCGTATTTACTGTATAATATACATAATATAGCTAGTATTGTGTCTGCATGGATGTTCATCCCCAGCACTTGTTCCTGTCAACTCTTGATTTGGGTATGCCTTTTATTGGTAGATGTTACAGAGATGCTATTATCTTGAAACCTTGGGTGAAATTCAGTCCACAAAACTACATCAGAATTCAGAAAAGTAGAAAAAAAGATTGAATTATTGATAGAGGGGAAATTGAACTTAAATCATAAGTCACAACAATAGAAGTATATTTATTGAATGCAGGACCGACCTGTGCCCAAGTGTATGGTTGAAGATTAATAGAGCATCAACTCCCTTCAGAAAAATCAATTTACTTCACGGGTAATCTCAAGTCATCCCAGTTCAAAAGTTCACAGGTGAGCTACACTTTTTTCCTCTCCAGAAAATCTTAAAAAAGATAAAAAAAAAAAATATAATAAAAGGAAAAGTTAACACTAACCACCCCAGAGAAAAAGGCAAAAGAGATGTAAGAAACACACACAAAGAAACCAAAGAGCTTGATGAAAAATCCAGTCTTTGAGCGGGGTTCTTGAAAGTTTTCACTTTTTTCTCTTGTCTTGCCTGAATTTCATCTTGTCATTTTTGGCAATGTCTGTGGAGTCAAGCTGTGGTTCAGGTGATCATGGTGGACAGAATATCAAAGGGGTCCCAACTCATGGTGGGAAATATGTGCAGTACAATGTGTACGGGAGCCTTTTTGAAGTTCCAAGAAAATACGTTCCTCTTAGGCCCGTGGGACGTGGGGCTTGTGGCTTTGTTTGGTAATATCAACAACAACAATCTCTTTTGAGCTTTCTTGAATTCAAGCTTTTCTGTTTGTTGGATTGTAGTTTTCCCTGTGTTGGATTTACTTGTTCTTTTGTGGTTGACATGGAGTTGGTGGTGTAAATGTTCAAACTTCATTGTTGAATGTGGTAGGATCCATTCGGTTCTGAGAGCTTTGCTGGTTATGCAAGATCTTTATAATTATTTTAAGTTTCATTTTGATCCAAGGATCTGAGAGTTCTATTTCATTTCTAGGATAACAGAACCTTCAGTGGATTTCAAATTCATCAACACTCATTTTGAGTTGTTTTCTTCATCATTACACAAATTTGAAATCCATCTAAAACATGGAGTTATTTGAAATCTTTTGCGGAATTCTGCCATCCAAACGGGATTACTTGATGATTGCCTAAAGCCGGATTATTGGAATTGGAAATGAAGTTGGCTTTTATTTTTTCTAGTAAGTTTTGCCAAAGGATTGTGAGAAAATAGACACTTTGCTTTCTAAGACAAAGGAAGTCAGAATCTCGGAAAATGGGATTTTGTGGGAAAAAGTTGCATCGGCTTATCTGCAGTGGTTGTCTTAAGCAACAACAGCGAGATCTTGCTTTCCTGGTTTGTCCGACGTTAATCAGCTATGTTTATATGTTATTCTTGATTATTAAGTCACTCTACTTTTGGTAATTTATCAGTGCATTATCTCTCTAGTGCTATAAAATACTACGTAAACAATACCTTCTTGATTCAAATGAGGCGCAGAGTCAATGGGATTCAGTGTTTTCAGTTGCTTTGGTGCTTTTCTCTTCTCATGATCTCTGGCATTTCACTTGGTCATAAACGTTTCCGTGGATTATACATATTTCTTTTGTTGCATTTGATTTTCTATAGATAGCCGGTTTGATCTGAATCAGAAATGGTGTTTTCTAGTATGTGTATATGATAATGGGAAATTTGATCTTTTAATCTGCTTCAGTGCTGCTGTCAACTCTGAGACACATGAAAAAGTTGCAATCAAGAAGATTGGCAACGCATTTGACAACAGAATTGATGCAAAGAGGACGCTTCGCGAAATCAAACTTCTCCGACACATGGATCATGAGAACGTATGCAGTTTCTTTTACCTATGCATTATAGATATGCAATTGTTTCTAAGGCTATCATATGTTTGGTGTTCTTTCGTTACAGTCGAGCGCCATCAAGTATTTTGAAGTTTCATGTGACCATGTACTCTTGTTATTTTTCGTACCTCAACAGGTGATTGCAATCAAAGACATCATACGGCCTCCACAGAAGGAGAACTTCAATGATGTCTACATTGTTTATGAACTAATGGATACTGATCTTCACCGGATTATCCGTTCCAACCAACCATTGGCTGATGACCGTTGTCGGGTTTGGTCTCATTTTCTTACCTCATGAGATGATTTAGTTGATTTGATATTATTACAATAAATGACTGGGATAAGGCCATGTATCTGTGGTACTTTTATCCTTAACTAAGCAGTTTATGCAAGATTTTGATTTTGAAACTCATAATGTAATGCTCTAAAACTAGTGATTATATAATAACTTGATCCTTTTCCATTGTCGCTAAATTTGAGTTCAATCATCAAAATGTTGCAGTACTTTCTTTACCAAATTCTGCGAGGGCTTAAATACGTTCATTCTGCAAACGTCTTGCACCGTGATCTGAAACCAAGCAATCTACTCCTGAATACTAATGGTGATCTGAAAATTGGAGATTTTGGGCTTGCAAGGACGACATCTGAGACTGACTTCATGATGGAGTACGTTGTCACTCGCTGGTATCGCGCACCAGAACTGCTCCTAAATTGCTCAGAATACACTGCTGCAATCGATATCTGGTCTGTAGGTTGCATACTTGGTGAAATCATGACAAGGCAACCTCTCTTTCCTGGAAAAGATTATGTTCATCAGTTGAGACTTATCACTGAGGTATGTACTTTGCAAAAGTAGTCCCAAAATGATATAGAGTTAAATTACAACGATCTCTGTACACAACTGTAGCAGAGATTTTGGTAATTTCAGAAGGAGACGAGTATAGTCGGTAATCAATCCAACTCCTATGGAGGTTGCTGTAATTAACTCTACTAGGACACTCTTCACATCACTGGGCATGCCAAATACCACTTCGAAACCTGGCTAGCTTCTTTTTTGATACTGATGCTCTATTTTCTCTCTAGCTCGTAGGCTCTCCAGATGATGCTAGTCTTAGGTTTCTTAGGAGCGACAACGCACGAAGATATATTAAGCAGCTCCCACGATACCCAAAGCAACAGTTTTCTGCCAGGTTTCCGAACACTTCTCCTGGAGCTCTTGATTTGTTAGAGAAAATACTCGTGTTTGATCCAAGCAGGCGCATCACAGGTACTGCTGCTTTTCTTAGTAAACTTGTTCACTTACATGATGTCTAAACTCTATTGTTAAGAGGCACAACATCATCATCAAATTTCGGCCTATCAAGATGATAGTTTATCTTCCGTTTCTTGAAAATTTCATGTAGCCTAAAACCCATGTCCTTGCAGCCTACTAATTGGAAAGCAATGAGTGTTTGTTCATGATCCTGTCTCTGTCAATTATAGTCATCGACTTTCTGTGTATCTTGCAGTTGATGAGGCTCTTTGCCATCCGTACTTAACACCTCTTCATGACATCAACGAGGAGCCCATTTGTCCGAGGCCCTTTGTTTTCGACTTTGAACAGCCATCAATCACCGAAGACAACATCAAGGAACTCATTTGGAGGGAATCAGTAAAGTTCAACCCCGACCCGACTCATTGAGGAGCGTTATTGCACGATGACATCTATTGAAACCTTTGTCAAACACGTAAAACTCCTCCAAGAAAAATAACTGTAGTGGAGATATGTTGGGATAAGACAGATTGTTCTTAGGCTTATAGCATGTTATTTGTCTGTATTGTCTTTGCAGCGAACTGTAGTAAGAAAGAGCTGAAGCAACTTATGAACTCTTATAGGTTTCTCCTCTCCAGAAGAATTTATTTTATTTGCACCAACTACTAATTGGTACCATTTGTTAACTTTTGAGTGACAAATTCAACATTCCTCATTACTTTGAGCTCTTTTCCTTACCATAATTCAACACTTTCATCATGTTGCACTCCATGATTCGTGCACTTGCCGTATGAATGATTGTCGTACGTTTCTCATTTTCATAAAGTAAGATATGTGTCGACCATTTAACTACCCAATGTATTAAACACCGAATGTAGCATCTAAACGACCACCAGATTGCTAGTCCATTATAATAACTAGGAGCAGAGTATCAGAAATTATACTTCATCCTGTAAGAACATTTCTGCAACTGTATACCATCAACAGCCAGTTTCTCTTCTCCCTGATCAGCCAACAACCCACACGGTGGCGGCACCACCCCCTCCACCTCAAGGCAACTCCATGGATACTTCTTTGCCATCCCTATAGTCATGTTAGCGATGCAAATACCAGTGAAGGGATCGCCTGTTATCCCCTCCAGGCCGGCAGCTATTGACATGTTCTCAGTCACCACGTCCCTGTAGTTGATACCGTTGATCTCCGGTAAGGCGTTTGGATCCAAATGATTGTCAGCATGAGTTCCATAGTTCCTTGTGATCCATTTCATTGTGTGTAGATTCATGCCCTTTACATATATGTACTTCACATAGCCTCATATATATATATATATATAACAACAACAACAATACCCCATTTCATTATCAGACCATTGCTATTCATCTTGCCACCAAACAAGATTGTAGGGAGGTACTAGTGTAATTTCTCAAAATAGAGAGATCTTTTTATAATATCTCCAAATTTTGGGAAGTCTTATGTCATTACTTAAAACTTGTAAAAGGACACACATCTCCTTACTTACCTGTGATAACATCAGTAAGATTTGTTCCAAATATAAGACAGATGTACCTCCCTCCTGCTGCATCCCTTCCATGCCCATGTGATGGCAACGGATCAATCACAGGCCAAGACTTTATATCCTGAAATAATTGTAATATTACAATAAATTGACGAAATTACATTTTTAGGTCCCATTTATAAAATTTTCAAAATAGTCCCAGAATTAGAAAAAGTAGAAAATAGATAAATAAATACGTCGAATTTTTTAATTTTAAAATCATTCTGAAAATTTTATAAAATAAAGGACTAAATTTGTCAAATTTTTATTAATTTGGGACCATTTTAAAAATCCGGTGATGCAAAGGACTAAATATAACAAATGTTCTTAATTTTTAGAACATTTTGAAGTGCATCTTTATTTCCCAATTAATCACCTGAGAAGCAATAAGAAATGCATGTTTATGGAGGAAAAGAGTGAAGTGGGTGGTGAGGTTGAAGGTGGCAGTCAGGCATTTCCCAGCAGGAACAAAGAGCTTCAAAAGCCTTTGTGTTGGGTGTTTTCCCATCTCCAACCCCACCAAAATCAGTCATTGATGCGCTGTGGGCTCTGCAGCTGATGGCTGAGTACTCCGGTGAAACCCTCCCACTGCCTTTTCTGCACTCATCAGAACCACCAACCACCACCTCATCACCCATCTCTCAAGAAAATCAGAATTTGCAATTTTCAGGACAAAAAATGAAGTGGGCTGTCAATACTATTAATTAGTTTTTGTTTAAAGGGATAATGTAATTGAAAGATATGTATGGAGTAGTGTTTCTCTATCTTCAATTAACAAGAAGCACTAGGACAGTAAGTTACAATCCACACAATTGTATATGTTAATGATGTTCCTTTACAGTAAAATTAACATTTCAAATATAATGTTTAGTTGATTTTAAGTCAGAAATCAGCAACTGGACCTTTGTCTCCTAACAAAGGAAGAAAGAAGATTCTCAAGTTCCAACAATAGCCACAAACAAGATGCCCAAGTTTTGATGGACCATCAACTGCTTTGGCAGCTCAAACACTGTCCAACACCAGTTCAAGAATGCAGTGGTCAGGGGTATGGGACATGTACGACTGATGTTAACTTGTGCATATGTACAGTTTTTGTTGGCTTCTTTTGCTCATCCTTTTATTACAAAACAGCTGTTAATTCCTGCATATGTATAGCCTTGGTTGGCTTCTTTTTGCACATTACAATTAGAAAAAGTATTTGTTGCTCAAGTTTCAATTCTTGTTTATCTTTCGAATCAATCCTGAGATGATTTGCTCACACATTGGAGGATCAAGCCAAGAGAAGAAGCTGCAACACTCCAAACCCTACTTCTGAAAAAAAAAATAATTAAATTTCTGGAATATAATTTCACTTATCCTAAATCTATCACAAATGGCATATCTTCGGCCTGGGTTGAGATCTGTCCAAGATGTTTTCTTCACAGCTCGCCGTCCGCAGTAGCAGTTCTCCTCCATTTGCCTTGTTTCCTCCCTTCTCAGTTGTTGAGACAAAATTAGGGCAAATTATTTTAGGACTTGTCTTATAACAACTACTTGAGGTGGAAAATAGATGAAATTACGTAAAAGAACATTGAAAATCAACCCTTTAGGCGCGTTGCTTTATCCAGCCGGAAATACCAATAATCGGACTAAAAATTGAAAAAAACTGGCATGTGCAACAAATTTGAAAGGTTGGGAGACGAGGTGTAAAAAAAAACAATTGAGGTTAAAGTGCAAAAGACCTCAAATATTGGGAGGTTCGCATTTTACTCATTATTATACTAGCTCTCTTATTAATTTGATTCAACTAATTTTGATTTAACAAAGAATTTTAGTTCAGCTAACTAAATATTCAAATTAAATTAAAAGTT
This sequence comes from Sesamum indicum, assembly GCF_026168435.1. NCBI lineage: Eukaryota > Viridiplantae > Streptophyta > Magnoliopsida > Lamiales > Pedaliaceae > Sesamum > Sesamum indicum. Next base: position 1,032,089 of record NC_142667.1, on the reverse strand, counting down.
ATGATTCTTGAGGTACTCAACAAATTTCTCAACATAAGAAAGATGGAGTTTTTCATCTCCAAAAATCCCATCACCAGCTTCCCTACCCCTTACCATAACTTCTTCTCCTTCCTTCAAAACCATAGCTTTCTCCAATGCTTTCGCAATGTCATATCTGCTGAACGACCCATCTTCACCCCTTTCAACTTCCCACCCCAAACCCTTCTCCACCAACAGCCGCGCATTCAATGGCTGATCGATGATGAACGGCAGAAAAACAAGACAATGCCCGTACTGCAAACTCTCTATAATCGACCCCCATCCCGCGTGGAACAAACACCCTCCAACAGACGGGTGGCTAAGAACCTCCCTCTGCGGCGCCCATCCAACGTGCGCCACTCCTCTCGTGGCGGTCCGCTCGCGGAACCCCGCCGGAAACGCATCCTCATCGTCGTCAGCCCAGTCGGGTTTTCTCAGGGCCCATAAAAATGGCAGCCCGGAAAGCTCAACCCCGTGTGCTATATCGTGAATTTGATCTTTGTTCAGTTTACACTCGCTGCCGAACCCCACGAAAACAACTGATCTTGGGTTTTGTTTGTCCAACCACTGGAAAATTCCGCTCCACGGTTTTTCATTGGAAGTTGGTGATCTCCGCTTCATTTTTTCGGGCGGGAGGAATCCCACCGGAAAGACAGGCTTTCCTGTGAGTTTCTCATGCAGTTTCAAGTAATCGGCTTCGAATTCAGGACAGGTGCGTATGGCAATAGCATTAGTTGCTTGAATTATTTTAGCTACCCGGGAGCTGTCAGGCTCTCCCGACGCGTTCTGCCCGAAATATCCAGCGTGCATTTCTTCAGCCTCGTGCTTCTTGTACGCAACTGTCGACGAAAAATCGATGTATTCGGGCGGGAGAGTCCAGCTCTGAGGCAACATTCTTTTGTCGCCGTCAAGGGGAACCTTATGAACGCCGAAAAAATCTACTGTTGCAGCAGAAAAAACCCAGAATGTGACAATCGGGATGTTGAAATCCTGAGCAATATCAACAGCCCAGTGATGGAAAAAGTCGACAATTATCCAGTGGGGTGATTTTTCTGAAACGAAATCCCTGACGGGTTCCTGGAGAAGATCACAGGCGAGCTTCAGGTACTGGATCTTGTCGGCGGGGATGTCCACGGTGGCTTCGGCTGATTCAGGCAGGGGACTTGATTCGGGTTTGGGGAGTGGAAGGGGCACAAAATCTATGAGATTTGACAGATTTGGAGGGATTTTGGGGAGTCTGAGGATGTTTCTTGGAGTTGCGAGGAAGGAGACGTGGATCCCTGATTTGGCTAAGGCGATGGAGAGCTGGAGAAATGGGATGAGATGGCCGAATGCTGACCATGGCAGCATAGCAACATGGATTAATCCATCTCGACTCATCATGATTTTTTTGCAGTTGTGTGTGTGTGTGAAGCTGCTTTGCTAATCTCAGTGTTACCTATCAAGAAATTTCACTCAAACCTTCTTTTATAGGGGAATTTATTTAAAAAATGTCAAAAAAAAAAAATGTAAAGTAAGATAAAATTGAAGGCTTTAGAAAAGTAACCGCGGTGCCACAATTTTTATTTTAAAAAAAAATTTCTTTATGTCACCGTGGTTAACCACCGCGGTGGCATTGATTTTAAAAAAAAAAAAAATTTTAATGTGTCACCGCGGTGATAATTTTTTTTAAAAGAAAAATTATTTTATTGCACGACGATTGCTGCAAACTTCTCGTTAAAATTTCGGCACCATCATGGCGAGTTGTCAATCATCAAATATACCGTTCGACACTCCTTGATGGGACGAACATTTCCCGCAAACAATTTCAAGTTTTATAAATTGTAAATAATGAATTTTTAGCACGAACACCGCACCTTTCGGCTGTCGATTCGCCGCCACCGGAGCGACCCACGATCACGAACCACCACCACTGGACTCGCCTCGACCTAACGGTTCTAACGAGACCAATCTAGTTTAATTTTATTAAATATTTGTTGAGATATGAAAATTTGAAGATTTTCCGTCGAAAATTCGCGCTGAAACTGTTTGCTGCCATTTCTCCACCGTCAGGACGAATCACAGATTATGACCATAGCCGTTAGAATTCTGTCGTCCAAACGATTCCAACAAGACCAATCTTGCTCAATTTCATCAAATATTTATTTGTTCAATTAAAATACATATGTTTTAAAATAATTATAATTTTATTAAATTCTATTTATGAATTAATAATACTATTTATAATAAATAGTTGATTAATAATACTATTTATAATTAATTAATAATTAATAATTAAATTGATAATTAATTAATACTATTATTTAGTAGTAATTAATATGTTATGGATCAATACATGACTTTACTCATGAATCACATGAACATACTTAATAAGAATTCTAATATTAAAAATATTAAAAATAAGGAATATGATATACCTCAGAATTTGGATCTATTAAATAGATGGACAATTCCAAAAGTTGAACCAAGATTAATATATCAGTTAGGAACTTTTAAAAAATTAGGATTAAAACAAGTAGTACAAACTATTGAAAAATCTATCTCATTAGATAATGATGAAATGATAATAAGATTATTATCTAAAAAAGACATTAGCCATTATAGACAAACACATAAATTCCTACATATAGGACTTGTACAAATTGTTTTTAAATCTTTGACTTTAGAAGGTTTACCGGAAAGCTTTATTGCAGCCTTAAGAGATGGTAGAAATTTAAATTGGAAACAATCCCTTATGGGTATAATACAATTTAGTCTGGCACATGAACCAGTTTATTTTAATGTATATCCAAATTTACAATTATCTTTATCTGATATTAATATATTAGATGCTTTGACATTAAATGTTAAACCTCATGGTTATGATTATATGCCTGGAACTGAAGTTATATGTATATGTTATAGAATATATTATAAGCCTTTATTTACATTAAATCCACAATGTAAAAGGATTAATAAATCAAAAAATGAAACTATATTAATTGAAACTAATTTCAGTAATTCAAATATTACTACAAGAAGACCCATTAAATGGGAAGAAATAACTTTTCCAGAAAATTGGATAATTGAACAAGCTGTACCTAAAAGGCCACAAATACATGATCATAATAAGATTATAGATATTCTTCAATATAATGAAGGAACTGTAAATATTAAATTTGAAACAAATTCTAAATCATTACTATTTCAAAAATGCAACTCGATGAGATCTTACATATCACCTATAGATTATAGGGTAGAATCTCCTACGCCTTCTAGAGCCTCTACTTCTCAAATAAGAGAAACAGAAATATTTACTCCTGTTACAGAAAAATTATACATTAACAGACAAAATATTGTAAGAGAAGCTAATAATCAAACTCAGGATAATAATGAGTTAGAACCGACTATGTCAGAAATGGAGTTTAATATTTAATAGATTATAGCTCTATTATAGATTTTAGTCCTGGCTCTCCAGCCAGAAAAATTATTTCAGAAGAATTTAAAGACGTAGGTTATAGCCAATTCAGAGAATGGTTTTTCCAAAGCTTTGATAAGCAATAAATGTTATATTTCCAAGATGAATTTTATAAGGTTTGCAAAGAAAAAAAATGCTTTAATTCCTTTTGTGACATGGTTTATTGATACATATGTCAAAAACTATATTTCTGTTATAGAAAGAAATTACAAACTAGAATCAAGGAAAGTTTATCAAGGATTCTTCATATTGAAAAGAATGGAAAAATTCATAATTTTTCAGCCTTTTCTAAATTAATAGAAACAGACACTCTCACAGTAACTTGTAAACATATAAATAATATGTTTGAACAAAAAAATTATATAAATTTATTCCTTAATATTTTGGGAGAACAAATTCAATTAATTCATAATAAAATTGAAATGATTATTAAAGCTATAAATAATATACAACCGGTTATAATAGAAACAAAATCTGAAGAAAAAGAAGCATCTCCTAGCTTTCAGCCTCCTCTAGTTATATCTGATTTCAAAATAAGACCAATCCATGAATTAGAAAAAATGCTTGAAGAAAAATTCAGTAAATTAAGTATAAAAACTCTTGATAAGGAGTTACAGTATGAATTGATAGAAAATACTAATCATAAACAAGTTTTTAAGAACCAAATCAATAAAATCACTAATAAATGGGTTGATAAACCTATTCAGAGTAAATTCTATTATAATAGACCAACACCTATGGAAGTTTTATATGAAAAATATACTGATACAATAGATATTAGTTATTCAGGTAATAAGATTTATGAATGGAACATAGATGAATATTCTAATAAACAGATTTATAACACGGTACATAGAATGCTTATGTATTCCACTATTTGTAAAAATAGTAATAATTCAGATAAAACTATTGCAGCAATGATTGTTGCTGGATTTACTGGACAACTTAAAGGTTGGTGGGATAATTATCTATCTCAACAAGATAAAGATAGTATTATCAATACTGTTAAACAAGAAAATAATAATTTAGTTGAAAATGCAATTTATACACTCGCTGTCAATATTATTGAACATTTTACAGGAAGATTTAGTGATAATAGTGATACTATTAGAACTTTATTACAAAATCTAAGGTGTAAAACACTTTCAGACTTTAGATGGTATAAAGATACTTTTTTAAGTAGAGTAATGGAATTACCAGAATGTAATAATATACACTGAAAATCAAAATTTATTGATGGTCTGCCTAGTCTATTTGCAGAAAGGATTAGGAAAAAACTAAGAAAAAACCAGATTAATATCCCATATGAAAGTTATACTTATGGAGCTCTAATAGATACTTGTATACAAGAAGGATTAACTTTGTTTAATGAGATAAAGCTTAGTCAACAAATTAAAAAACAAAACCTTGATGAAAGGAAACAATTAGGACAATTTTGTCAACAATTTGATTTAGAAAACCCTACTACTAGTAAGGACCATAAAATTAATAGGCCCTATAAATGAAAACATAGAAAATATTCTCAGAAACATATAGAGAAAAAGAATAAAAGAAAAGAAGAAAAATCTCAAAGAAAACCGAAATATTTGAAAAATAAAAATAGATATTGTAAGATTTACAAAAAATTAGGTCATACTGCAAAATACTGTTGGACTAAAAAGAAGATTAATAATCTTGAAATATCAGATTATATAAAGAATATAATAATACAAACTTCACAAGAATCAGAATCTGAAAATACAGAAACAGAATCAATAAGTACTTCTGAATCAGAAGAAAAAGAAATATTAAATGTGTTAGAAAATGAAAATATTTCAGAATCAAGTTTAGAATGTGAACCTTGTTGCCTAGGACTAGCTTGTCCTAAAGAATTAAATAATATTAATAAGAATGATATTGAAAAATCTGAATTGTATAAAATACTTTCCCAATTCTCAGAAATGAATATTAATGTTCTTACTTCAAATCATGCTTTTGAATTATTAAAAGCAATTAAAGATCCAAAATCAAGAATGCAAATTATTGATGAGATTAATACTGAATCCAGTACTTCTACTTCTTATAATCCAGAAGAAGACTTAAATGGAACAATTATAAACCCAAAAAGATCATATAATATGAATGAGGTAATGAACCAACTTAGAAGTAAATATCAACATAAAGAAGATAATATATCTCTTCAAAATTTATATAAAGAAATAAACAATCTAAAAGAAGAAATTAAAATATTGAAAGATAAAAATACTATTCAGGAATCTAGAATTTCTGACTTAGAAAATATTTCTAGATCAGAAAATATATCTCAAAATAATAATAAATTAAAAATAGATGAGCATAGTATTTTCTCTGAAAACTTTTTATCCACTATAGAAATGGTTATATCCCAAAAATGGTATATAAAAATATCTCTTCTGATTGATAATCATTATACAAAATCATTTATAGCTCTTGTTGATAGTGGTGCTGATTTAAATGTTATTCAGGAAGGATTAATACCAACTAGATATTTTCATAAAACTAGTCATACTTTATGGCATGCTGGAGGTGATAAACTCCAAATACAGTATAAAATTGCTAAAGCTTTTGTTTGTATTGATAATAAATGTATTTCTCAAAGTTTTATTCTTGCTAAGAATATTACTAACCAAGTAATACTTGGGACTCCATTTTTACATAATATTTATCCAATAAAAAAGATTGATAGTAAAGGAATTATAGGAACTTTCCAGAATGATGATATATTTCTTGAATTTATTATTGAACCATTTAGTAAAATGTTGCATAATATCTATGATAATATTAAAGCAAAACAAAATCAAATTAACTTCTTAAAACAAGAAATAAACATAATAACAATTGAAGAAGAATTGAAGAATCCTAAATTACAGGATAAAATTAGTCTATTAAAAAATCAATTCTCTTTAGAAATTTGTAATGATCATCCTAATGCTTTTTGGGATAGAAAGAAACATATAGTTTCTTTACCTTATGAAGATTCTTTTTATGAAAAGAATATACCTACTAAGGCGAGGCCTTGTCAAATGAATTCTGAATACTTAGAATTATGTAAAAAAGAAATTGAATCCCTTTTACAGAAAGAATTAATAAGTCATCTCAATCCTCATGGTCATGTACTGCTTTTTATGTTAATAAACATTCTGAAATTGAAAGAGGTACTCCAAGATTAGTTATAAATTATAAACCCCTTAATAAGGCATTAAAATGGATTAGGCATCCTATTCCTAATAAAAAAGATCTACTTGATAGACTTTATGATAGTTTAGTATTTTCTAAATTTGATTTAAAATCAGGATATTGGCAAATACAGATTAATAAATCTGATAGAAATAAAACTGCATTTAATGTTCCTATTGGACATTATGAATGAAATGTTATGCCATTTAGTTTGAAAAATGCTCTTTCTGAATTCCAGAAGATTATAAATGATATTTTTACTCCTTATAGTACTTTTATAATAGTATATATTGATGACATATTAGTCTATTCAAAAACTATTGAAATGCATTTTAAACATTTAAATATATTTAAACGTCTAATTATACAAAATGGTTTAGTAATCTCTAAGTCAAAGATGGAATTATTTCAGACAAGAATAAGATTTCTAGGTCATATCATTGAAAAAGGAAATATTATTCCTATTAATAGAAGTATTGATTTTGCAGATAAATTTTCAAATGAAATAACTGAAAAAACTCAGTTACAAAGATTTTTAGGAAGTCTAAATTATATTGCTCCTTATTACAAAAATTTAATAGAAGATACGACTATCTTATATGATAGACTGAAGAAGAATCCTAAGCCATGGACAATTGCTCATACAGAAGCTGTTAAAAGAATAAAATCTAAAGTTAAAACACTTCCTTGTTTAATGTTAAGTAATCCAGATTGGAAAAAGATTATAGAAACTGACGCATCTGATATAGGGTTTGGAGGAATATTAGCCCAGATAAAACAAGTATATCTTGTTAGATTCCATTCAGGAAAATGGAATGATTCTCAAAAAAATTATGCAACTATAGCAAAAGAGATTCTAACTATAGTCAAATGTGTTTTAAAATTTCAAAATGATTTATATAATCAAATTTTTTTGATTATGACAGACTGCAAAGCAGCCAAATTTATGTTTCAAAAGGATTTTAAACATGATGTTTCTAAACAAATGTTTGCAAGATGGCAGACTCAATTAACCCCATTTGATTTTGAAATATTTTATAAAAAGGGAGAAGATAATAGTATTCCAAATTTCTTAACTCGGGAATATTTTAACAAATGACAGGCATGAACTCCCGAGGTCGGGGATCTTCCTCTTATAGAGGAAGAGGTGGTCGAGGCAAAGCACCTGAGATTATATCTCAAAATGAAAAACAAAAGCTTATAGCTATGGATTTAACACAAGATCCTGAATATCAGGCATTTTTGGAATATAAAAAAGGTCAGCAATCTCAAACTGAAGGGAATGATAGTCCATCATATGCCAAAATAATTGATGATGAAGAATCTGAATCCAATAATATTGGATTTTCAAAAACCCAACATAAAGAAATTATATTTCTTTTGGAAGAAAAAGATTTAAAATGGAAGAATGATCCATGGGTTTTAATGCAAAGGTATTTGGATAATTCATTCTTACCGGCAAGGACTTATAAGTCCAGATATTTTTATGAACAAATACTTGTTCAAAATGGCTCATGTGAAATATCACATTTTATGAGCACTAATAAAGAAATTTATAATTTCAGTAAAATAATTATTAAAAAGGTCATACCTTTGGAAGACTGGGGAATTTCTCCCATGAAAGACAAAGAAATTGTGATTAATAAATCAGCAGTAAAGTATAATTACTGGGATTATTGCGATGCGTTTATGAAGGTATTAGATTATGAAAATGATAAGCACAAACATTCCTGGTTTATAAAAGTTTGTGCCAATGTTTATAACGCTGATATCCCACACTGGTTTATACACTGGTTTTACTATTTTGGTCCAACTCCAAATATTCTACCAGAAAAAATAAAATTCTTTTTTGATAAATGGGTGGATGTTTCACCACAGCTGATAAAGAAACAAGAAGCTAAATTATTTATAGAGGGAATAGCCTCATGTTTCTTCTTAATTGAATTTTCAATACCCTGGATTTGGAAATGGACGCCAAAAATTGGTCAAACAGATGTTGGAATTCCTTGCTTATACAGAATATCCCATATTAAATTTTGGTATAAAATGATGAAGATTGATCCGAATACAAAGGATATATTTGGAAAAGAGACAATGGATCTCCTTCAAACGAAGATAAGCCTTTATGAAAATCAGAAGGAAGATATTGCTACCCCATCACCTTTTGATCATATCTCAAGAAAATTCAAAATGAAGTCAGAATTTCTGACTAAAGAGCAGATGGTTGCTGCATATGTGGAAGAAATGAAAAAGGACCTTATGGCACATTTTGGGTAGGATAATAAATCCACCAAATCAGACTCAATCATGGCATGTGAATTCATGCAAGATGCTCAAGATCCTAATGATGTTGAGTTTGAGGATATTTTTGAAGCTATCAAGGAAACCTTGGTAGAAAAGATTCATAAAAAAGACATGGAAGAATCTTCCTCAAACCAGGCAAGAACTGGAAGAAAGTTTGATTAAAGAAGACATCAATGCACAATTATCAGCAGTCAAATGACGCAATTAATAAGATGAAGTAATCAATGACGTCAAAGCAGACAGAAGGCGGGGAATCTTGGCTTTTCAACTATTCATTTTTGACTTCTAGTTCAATTATTATTATAACTGTAGCACTTTTTAAATTTTCATCTCGAAATATCGGCCTTATACTGTGTGATACACGGTTTCTACTGTACTAAGTAGGGATAGGCCCCTGTAGAATAGGCTCCTCTGCATTCTATAAATGCAGATGTTTAGGGCGTTAAGGGCAGAACCTTAGAAGAAACCTCTCTCTTGTTTTCTCTCTTTCTCTCTTGCTCATGTGTTGAGCAACCTCTTCTTATTGTAAATCTATATATTGAAATAAAAGTTTGCAACCACATAAGGATTACTGTAAGTTTTAATCGCTTTATTTTTATTTCTGTATTTTATTTATAATCTTATTTTATTGTTCATGGATAGCCATATAGGCTAACCAATTCATGTGTTGATTCCTAACTGTTAACTACACTAGCATGAATTTGACATCATGAATAATTAGGACTCATCAAACATATAGGTTGGATAATAATAACTGGCCTTGACATAAAAATTATGTTCTAAATATATGGCTCCTGGTAAGACCCCGGTCATAGCCGTGTTGAAGGCGTTTTTAGGGGCACTTTGGAGTATTATATTTGGATATAAATTTTATGAAAGGTTGCCAGTTATTCATTATTTTATAAAAATTATCCTATCCCTGCCCGATGATCCTGGTGGTAATTATTAATAATACTATTTATAAAAATAATTAATTAATAATACTATTTATAAAAATAATTAATTAATAATACTATTTATAATTAATTAATAATTAATAATACTATTTAGACCAGTCTTGCTCAATTTCATCAAGTATTTATTGAGAATTAAAAATTTAGAGATTTTTCCACCAAAAATTCGCTCAAATTGTTTGCCAAATTCATTTTCTTTTTTTTGTTTGTTCAATTAAAATACATATGTTTTAAAATATTTATAATTTTATTAAATTCTATTTAATTAATTATAAGTAGTATTATTAATTAATTATAAATAATATTATTAATTAATTATAAATAGTATTATTAATTAATTAGAAATAGAATTATTAATTAATTATAAATAGAATTATTAATTAATTATAAATAGTATTATTAATTAATAAATAGAATTTAATAAAATTATAACTATTTTAAAACATATGTATTTTAATTGAACAAACAAATACTTGATGAAATTGAGCAAGATTGGTGTTGTTGGAATCGTCTGGACGACAGAATTCTAACGGTTATGGTCTTAATCTGTGATTCTTCCTGACGGTGGAGAAATGGCAGCAAACAGCTTCAACGCGAATTTTCAGCGGAAAAATCTTCAAATTTTCATATCTCAACAAATATTTAATAAAATTGAATTAGGTTGGTCTCGTTAGAACCGTTAGGTCGAGGCGAGTCCAGTGGTGGTGGTTCGTGATCGTGGGTCGCTCCGGTGGCGGCGAATCAACGGCCGGAAGGTGCGGTGTTCGTGCTAAAAATTCATTATTTACGATTGATAAAACGTGAAATTGTTTGCGGGGAAATGTTCGTCTCACCAAAAAGAGTCGAACGGTATATCTGATGATTGACAACTCGCCATGATAGTGCCGAAATTTTAACGAGAAATTGGCAGCAATTCATCGTGCAATAAAATAATTTTTTTTAAAAAAAAAAATTATCACCACGATTTTGAACGGTGACACGTTTAAAATTTTTTTTTAAAAAAAACAATGTCACCGCCATGGTTAACCGCGGTGACATAAAGAAATTTTTTTTTTAAATAAAAATTGTGGCACCGCGGTTAAATGCTTTTTTAAAGCCTTCAATTTCACCCTACTTTACTAATTTTTTTTTTGGTATTTTTTAAATAAATTCCCCTCTTTTATAATCATCCATGTGAAGATCATCAACCGGAATTTTTCATCTTCTCATAATAATGAACACTCAGCCATAGGGTTAATTATACTTACACCCCCTCTTAAATTTTAATGGAAGGGGATAGTGTGTATACATAAATTGGGAATTTTTAAAAAAGATATAATTTTAATTTTTAAGAAAACGTAATTTCAGAGTTTTAGGAATGTAAGCATAACTAACCCCTCATTAATATACTAATGAATTGTTTGCAAATGATAAATGAATTTTCTTTTATATTAATATTTATGTGAAGAGTTAAATTATACCAACTCCAATAATTGAACTGTTTATTCCTTTTAGTATTTGCATGTGGCATTTACTGTAAAATATGTGATAGGAATCCAATGTGAATAGCAGTACAATTAATGGGGTAGATTTATGGGTTTTCGTGATGGGATTTGATATGGAATTGCGTAAAGTATTTTTTATATTTGAATGAATTTTAACATCAAACGTAAACTATCTTTTTTTTTTTTTGGTATTTTATCATTCCATCCAATGCATGATTAAACTTGTGTGTTCTTGCCGACATGTCCTGTGTATATACATACATGAAAAACACTCTTAGTCGCTCGCCTATGTATGATGCTCCTTAATATAGGTAAGAAATCATAACCATCAACGCCCTTGTTTTTATCTGAAAACGAGCACCATACCCTCAAAGGGAGAGGAATCATTGTCATAACTTCAGACCCTTCATCTCATTTCTCTGAGCTGGATGTCTTGCCACTTTTTCCCCTGCTAGGCCGTAAAATTTGCTTCAAAAGAGCCATTTTGGGAACGTTCTAATGCTCTACATGCCTGAAAGTTTAAGGCTGGCTAAGTACAAGGATACATGATGAAGAGGTAGAATAAGGGTACAAATTACTGAAATACAATAGCAATACCTGCATACTTTTCCAGATTTTTCATCAAAGAAATACTCTGTATAGCCAGTGGCTGCAAGAAATCCAAGAACCATACATCAAAAACAATCATGGAATATACCTATAATGTTAAAAGCAAGGAAGAAGACTGATTGAGCCATCAAAGCTCGTAAGGAAGAAGTGCGTTGTATTGCTTCAAAGATAGATGATACAAAAGTGCAGAAAAAATTACAGAGGAGCAGTGTTGATATCTACTTAAATACAGAGGAAGATGACCAAACAGAATGCAACGAAAATAACTAAAAAAACAGATTCAGGCCACATCAGTTACAGGTGGCAACTAATCAGCTCCACATAAGCTAACTAACACAATCGTGCTTGGTAAATAAAAACGCATTCAACAGAAACCCGCTTCTTCTTCGCAGTACTGAAAACAGAGTTCATCAATCAGGTTCCCAAGCAACCAAAACACCTTCATCACCACCATGATCAGCTCGCTTATGTTCTGTATTCTCAACACCCCTCCCACAAGTTGGACTTGGGAAACCCAAGAACAAGTCCAACTTGCGCACCAAACAGGAGAACTGAGCAAATGAAAGGGACTTCGTTACTAAATCGGCCAACTGATCCTTGCTACGAACAAAAACAGGATCAAGAAATCCCTCTTTGTAACAATTACGAACAATATGGCAATCTATGTCTAAATGCTTCGTACGCTCATGAAACACCTGATTCGCCATGATATGAAGCACAGCTTGACTATTACAATAGAAAGGAATAGGAACATCCAAAGTGATGCCAAAATCCCGCAACAGAAAGGAAATCCATTTCAATTCACATGTTGTTGCAGCCATACTGCGACATTCCGCCTCGGCAGAGGACCGAAAGACGGTGCACTGTTTCTTCGTCTTCCATAAAATGAGAGCAGGGCCAAGAAATACACAGAAACCCGAGAGAGAACGCCTAGTGTCCGGGCAAGCCGCCCAATCCGCATCACAGAATGCACGAAGCTGCAGACAGTTGGAGGCGGGGAAGAAAAGATCATGAGTGGAAGTACCCTTCAAGTAGCGAACTAAGTGGGTAGCAGCAAGCCAATGCGAACGACGAGGGCGCTGAATGAACTGACTCAGCTGCTGAACCCCGTGCGAGATATCAGGACGCGTGAAGCTGAGGTACAGAAGACGTCCCACCAATCGACGAAATGGTTCTGGATCTTCAAGCAAGGAATCATCATCAACATGTAACTTGATTCCAGGTGGTAAGGGAGTGGCAGCAGTCTTAGCCTCGAGAAGACCACAATCAGCCACAATGTCTGAGATATATTTAGACTGAGTTAAGGAAGTTCCAGCTTCTGATCTAGCAATCTGCAAGCCAAGAAAATAACGTGCAGAGCCCAAATCCTTGATGGTGAAAAGAGTATCAAGATGAAGCTTGACCTGCGAAATAAAATAAATAGAAGGAGCCATGATGAGGACATCATCAATATAGACCAACAATCCAATAAAACCAGAGTCCAGTGGCTTAAGAAATAAACAATGATCGTGTTCAGATTGCTTGAAGCCAAACGCAGTGAGACTTCGTGCAAACTCCAGATTCCATTGGCGGGAGGCCTGCTTCAAACCATAAAGGGATCGCCTAAGAAGACAGACATGTCCAGGCTGAATAGAGTACCCTTCAGGTACGCTCATATAAATCTCTTCATCGAGATGACCATAAAGAAAAGCATTGTTGATATCAACCTGATGCAGCAGCCACTGAAACAAAGTGGCAATGGCGATGAACAAACGGACAGTCACAGCCTTTGCCACAGGAGAAAACCGTTCAATATAATCCACCCCCTCAACTTGTGTGTATCCTTTGGCCACTAACCTGGCCTTATAACGCTCAATCGATCCATCATCTTTCAATTTAACTTTGTACACCCATCGACAACCAATAGGGCGTTTACCAGGCGGTAAAGGAACCACATCCCAAGTGTGATTCAAATCCAATGCCTGCAGTTCTTTGTCCATTGCATCAACCCAATGTGGAAAGGATGCGGCTTCCTTATAACTGCGTGGCTCCTGCAAAGCAGATAGAGAGGCATCAAAATCCAAAAATGTGGAGCCAAAACTGGTGATAGTAGGGACATAAGAATGAGCAGCCAAATTGCAGACAAAATCAGAAAGCCAAACTGATTTTGTGTGTGTTCTCTGAGACCTACGAACTGGAACGGGGACGGTAAGGGATGTAGACTGAGGGGATGCAGGGTGAGAGTGTGGAGGAGCAGGAGAGTTACCATTTGAAGTATCAGTGGTAGGAGGAACACTACAAGAGTCATCAGATAAAGGAATAAGGGGCAAAGGAACGGCTGGAGTTGTTGGGGAAGATTGAGCAAAAGGAAATTTTTTTTCATGGAATATGACATTCCTAGAAGTGAATATCGTGTTGGAATCAAACTCAAGCAACCTATATCCCTTTCGGGCAGGAGGGTAATCAAGGAGCACACATTTAACACCTCGTTTATCAAACTTAGACTGAAAAGGACTGGGTTTAATGGCAAAATAGAGACATCCAATAGTTCTAAGATGTGTGTAAGAGGAAACTTTCTGGTGCAAGATTTCATAAGGAGTTTTCCATCCCAAAATGGCCGAAGGAAACCTATTAATCAAGTAGGTAGCAGAGAGTATGGCATCACCCCAAAAACGCCTAGGAAAAGAGGATTGAAACATAATGGAACGAGCTATATCAAGGAGAAACATGTGTTTTCTCTCTACAACTCCGTTTTGCTGCGGAGTGTAGGAACAACTACGTTGATGAATGATGCCTGAACTGCTAAGGAAGGATTAGAATTCGGAACCATTATCGGTACGAATGGATTGCACATGTTTATTAAACTGAGTAAGCACAAGCTTGCAGAAATTTTGAAACATTTCCAAACATTGACTCTTGTATCGCATAAAGAATGTCCATGTGGTCCGACTGAAATCATCTACAATGGTTAAGAAATATTGACAACCAGTGACACTGGGCTCTTTATAGGGCCCTCAAATATCCATGTGAACAAGAGCAAAGATCGAAGACAAATGAATGGAACTTGAAGTAAAAGGGAGTTGATGCATTTTAGCTAAGGGGCATATTTCACAGGGCATTTTGATGAAATCTAACTGAGGTAATGAAGTAATGTGCTTCATTGAATTTTTGGACAAATGTCCAAGACGTTTATGCCATACATCACCATTATTCATGGCAACATTAACACTAGAATTGACATTACAATTAGCTTGAAGAGAAGAAAAATGAGTGTTTTCCTTTGACACAGGTGTAGATGATAGAATATACAGATTTCCTAAAAGTTCTCCTGTAGCCATGACCCTGTCATTCCCCAGGCCCTGCAGGATGCAAGAAGACTTTAGAAATCGAAATTGAACTGGCATATCATGACACAATTGTCGAACAGACAATAAATTGACAGAGAAAGTGGGAATGTGAAGCACATTTGTTAGAGTAATTTCAGAGGTGATAACAACGAAACCTATGTGAGAAACTATTTGTGTTTGTCTATTTGGCAAGTGAATGGTGAGAGATTGTGTGGATGTGGTAAAAGATTGAAAAAGACGAATGTCTCCACATATATGGCTTGTTGCCCCGCTATCAATAATCCAAAAGCCGAAAGTAGTGCAAGGAGAATTCATGCTATTACCTGCATAATCGTCCATTTGAGCAAAGTTCACTTTCAAAGGATCAAGAGGCATCTCTTCATGCATCAATCTCTGCACTTCTGTGCGAACAATGTCAGCTATATTGGTAGCTCCTTCTGATCTGATACGAACTTGCTCACTAGCTGCTGCAGCTGCAAAGCCTCGTCCCCTGCCTCCTGACTTTCGTTGCTGGTCTGTAATCTCTTTGTACCACTCAGGTACACCATGAAGTTTAAAGCAACTATCCTTGGAATGCCCCATTCTCTAACAATATTCACAGACCAGATGTCTTTTATCCACAAAACCCTTTTTCTTAAAACTGTTGTGAGTCTTAACTTGAAAAGCAGCGCCACTATTCATTTCAATGCCGCTAACGTTCATTTGCATCTGTTTTTCCATGCGAATGAGCATAGAATACGCTTTTGTAACTGATGGTAAAGGCTCCAGCAGTAAGATTTGGCTCTTGGCTTGGTCATAGATCGTGTTTAAACCAACCAAAAATTGTATCAATTGATTCGAGGCAGTTTTACCTCCAGCAGTAAGATTTGGCTCTTGGCTTGGTCATAGACCGTGTTTAAACCAACCAAAAATTGTATCAATTGATTCGAGGCAGTCATCTCCATCATTGCCTTATTAACGCCGCAAGTACACCTTGCACAAATGCACTTCGGAGTGGGCGCTAAACAAGTTAATTCATCCCATAAGCGTTTGAGTTTAGTGTAATACTCTGTAATCGACATGTTTCCCTGCATTACCTGACCGATTTCCCTCTGTAATTGGTAAACCATGGGGCTATTACTCTCACCAAACCTCGCCTCCAATTCTAACCAAAGTTCTCTCGTAGAACTTACGTACATGAACGACTCAGCTAATTCCTTCGACATGCAATTCAAAATCCAGGTAGTGACCATGGAATCAATGCGATTCCATCGTTTGAACTCATCAGTGTTCCCTGATGGCCTAACCGCAGTACCATCGATGAAATCTAACTTCAATTTTGTTGTCAGTGCACGTTTTACTGCTCTGCTCCATGCGAAAAAATTGTTCCCAGTCAACATTGTTGAGACCATCACCATCCCAAGTTGATCAGAGGCTTGCAGCTGCATAAAATCCTGATATGCCGTGCGCCATGTCTGAATCTCCAAATACAGTGTTTGCTATAATCGAACACTAAAGATTAGATTTTGTTTTTTTTTTTTTTTACAGAGACCTTCACTGAGAAGGCTCTGATACCATGTTAAAAGTAAGGAAGAAGATTGATTGAGCCATCAAAGCTCGTAAGGAAGCAGTGTGTTGTATTGCTTCAAAGATAGATGATACAAAAGTGCAGAAAAAATTACAGAGGAGCAGTGTTGGTCTCTACTTAAATACAGAGGAAGATGACCAAACAGAATGCAACGAAAATAACTAAAAAAACAGATTCAGGCCATATCAGTTACAGGTGGCAACTAATCAGCTCCACATAAGCTAACTAACACAAACGTGCTTGGTAAATAAAAACGCATTCCACAGAAACCCGCTTCTTCTTCGCAGTACTGAAAACAGAGTTCATCAACCAGGTTCCCAAGCAACCAAAACACCTTCATCATCATCATGATCAGCTCGCTTATGTTCTGTATTCTCAACATGTAATGAGTTCGTACAATGTTGGAAAAACACAGCAGAAATGCTGTTGAAATTTCTCCCACGGAATTGAGTTGTAGATACCTAATAGAATCGGTTTCCATGAAAATGACATGACACAGATGAAACGCCAGTGCTCGATTCCTTTATCCTGTTCCGGAGCAAGAACAACATAAGAAATCTCTAATTACTGATACAGTAAATGGACACAACTCCTGAACTACAAACATGTTTATATATCAGGAACTACTTGATACATTGAACTTCAATAGATAGGAATAGAAAATTAATGTTCTTGTAAAAGTTTGAGGTGAAGAATGGTAAGAGCTCACCTCAAAATCCTCCCATTTCATAACTTTCATATTTGACTGCTCAAAGTAGATATCCAAAATTGGTACAGTTTCTTTTGAACCGACTTAGCCCTCTGAACGAACCGGCTGGATCAGCAAATTCACAGTCCTCTTCATAAGCATCAACTGCCAGATTCCTGTATATTTGCAACATAATTAATCCTAAAAGAGACCTAGAAAATTTTCTGGATGTTAATTACGAGGACCTCCCTCGTGCTACAACCCTTCTTACTTTAAAAATCATAAAAATCTCCACTATAAATATCTGAATTTAATGAAACCTACATAAGTTAACTGCACATCAATCGTGAAAAAGCAAAGGGAGGTAAAGAATAATAGTTTTCTTCAAATTGTTTTATATGATTGGAAAGGAAGTAAATCGAAAAACATAAATTGAGAAGAAAAGACTAATTTTTATGAATTGTTTTAGTAACCATTTACCTTTATTTCTATATTAGAATATAAACAAGCTAATGTTATACTAAAATAATTTTAGTATATAAAAGACTTTGAAATCTTATTAGTAAATATAATCATAAAACCAGAACAAAAAGACTTTTTATCAACAAAAATATTTATCAAAATGCGTACTATGCATTTATTATAAATTATTCATTTTAAATAAATTAAAATTTACTATCAATGATTGACGAGGTAGGAGTTTTTCCGATGATTAGTTATCTTTTCTAAAAGAATATGTACCGGTATTATCATTGGAACGAAAAAATTGGAGGAAAATTATATATATATATACACACACACACACATAGTAGTAAAAAGATATGTACTTTTTTTTCTTTTTGACCTTATCCTTCTACTTTTTCCCCAATTTTGGATGGCAACAAAAATGAATTTCAAAGTAGTTTCATATACATACAGTTTTACTTTCCCTCCAACTATTAGGACAAATGATTTTAGGACTTGTCTTGTAACAACTACTTGAGGTAGAAAATAGATGAAATTACGTAAAAGGACATTGAAAATCAGCCCTTTAGGCGCGTTGCTTTATCCCGTCGAAAATACCAATAACCGGACTGAAATTGAAAAAAATTGGCATGTACAACAAATTTGAAAGGTTGGGAGACGAGGTGTAAAAAATAGATGAAATTACGTAAAAGGACATTGAAAATTAGCATTTCGGCGCGTTGCTTTATCCAGTCGAAAATACCAATAATCGGACTGAAAATTGAAAAAAATTGGCATGTGCAACAAATTTGAAAGATTGGGAGACTAGGTGCAAAAAAAAAAGAGTTGGGGGATCTGCATTTTACTCATTATTATACTAGCTTTCTTATTAATTTAATTCAACTGATTGTGATTTAAGAAAGAATTTTGGGTTGAGCTAACTAAATATTCAAATTAAATTAAAATTTATGATTCTTAAGGTACTCAACAAATTTCTCAACATACGAATGATGGAGTTTTTCATCTCCAAAAATCCCATCACCAGCTTCCCTACCCCTTACCCTAACTTCTTCTCCTTCCTTCAAAACCATAGCTTTCTCCAATGCTTTCGCAATGTCATATCTGCTGAACGACCCATCTTCACCCCTTTCAACTTCCCACCCCAAACCCTTCTCCACCAACAGCCGCGCATTCAATGGCTGATCGATGATGAACGGCAGAAAAACAAGACAATGACCGTACTGCAAACTCTCTATAATCGACCCCCATCCCGCGTGGAACAAACACCCTCCAACAGACGGGTGGCTAAGAACCTCCCTCTGCGGCGCCCATCCAACGTGCGCCACTCCTCTCGCGGCGGTCCGCTCGCGGAACCCTGCCGGAAACGCATCCTCATCGTCGTCAGCCCAGTCGGGTTTTCTCAGGGCCCATAAAAATGGCAGCCCGGAAAGCTCAACCCCGTGTGCTATCTCGTGAATTTGATCTTTGTTCAGTTTACACTCGCTGCCGAACCCCACGAAAACAACTGATCTTGGGTTTTGTTTGTCCAACCACTGGAAAATTCCGCTCCACGGTTCTTCATTGGAAGTTGGTGATCTCCGCTTCATTTTTTCGGGCGGGAGGAATCCCACCGGAAAGACAGGCTTTCCGGTGAGTTTCTCATGCAGTTTCAAGTAATCGGCTTCGAATTCAGGGCAGGTGCGTAAGGCAATAGCATTACATGCTTGAATTATTTTAGCTACCCGGGAGCTGTCAGGCATTCCCGACGCGTTCTGCCCGAAATATCCAGCGTGCATTTCTTCAGCCTCGTGCTTCTTGTACGCAACTTTCGACGAAAAATCGATGTATTCGGGCGGGAGAGTCCAGCTCTGAGGCAACATTCTTTTGTCGCCGTCAAGGGGAACCTTATGAACGCCGAAGAAATCTACTGTTGCAGCAGAAACAACCCAGAATATTACAATCGGGATGTTGAAATCCTGAGCTATATCAACTGCCCAGTGATGGAAAAAGTCGACAATTATCCAGTGGGGTGGATTTTCTGAAACGAAACCCCTGACGGGTTCCTGGAGAAGATCACAGGCGAGCTTCAGGTACTGGATCTTGTCGGCGGGGATGTCCACGGTGGCTTCGGCTGATTCAGGTAGGGGACTTGATTCGGGTTTGGGGAGTGGAAGGGGCACAAAATGTATGAGATTTGACAGATTTGGAGGGATTTTGGGGAGTCTGAGAATGTTTCTTGGAGTTGCGAGGAAGGAGACGTGGATCCCTGATTTGGCTAAGGCGATGGAGAGCTGGAAAAATGGGATGAGATGGCCGAATGCTGACCATGGCAGCATAGCAACATGGATTAATCCATCTCGACTCATCATGATATTTTTTGCAGTTGTGTGTGTGTGTGTGTGAAGCTGCTTTGCTAATCTCAGTGTTACCTATCAAGAAGTTTCACTCAAACCTTGTTTTATAATCATCCATGTGAAGATCATCAACTGGAATTGATTTCATCTTCTCATAATAATGGACACTCAGTCATAGGGTTAATTACATATACACCCCCCTCTTAAAATGCAATAAAATTTTCAAAATTACATTTATAATTTTTTTCGAATCTTCAATGTTTGCACCTTATTCTTTGGATAATAATATTGACGTTAACAAAAAATTTATATAAAATTTATAATTTTACCCATCATTTAATATTTTCATATAATAATTTTATACTTATAAAGAAAAAAAATATAATGATGTTATCCTTACTCCATATATATACATATATTGTATTTATTCCTTCATAAATACAAAAATATACTTGAAAATATTAAATTTTTATAATTTGTTTGTTAACGTTTAGCATTTTTCGTCCAAATTCTAATGGAAGGGGATCGTGTGTATACATAAATCGGAAATTTTTGAAAGAGATGTAATTTTAATTATTTAGAAAAGAAAATTTGAAAATGTAATTTCAGAGTTTTAGGAAAGTAAGCATAACTAAACCCTCATTAATATTAAGTAAACTATATATATGGTACCTAATACAACTAATGAATTGTTTGCAAATGATAAATGAAATTTCTTTTATATTAATATTTATGTGAAGAGTCAAATTATACTAACTCCAATAATTGAACTGTTTATTCCTTTTAATATTTGCATGTGGCATTTATTGTAAAATATGTGATACGTATCCAATGTGAAT
This sequence comes from Sesamum indicum, assembly GCF_026168435.1. Lineage (NCBI taxonomy): Eukaryota > Viridiplantae > Streptophyta > Magnoliopsida > Lamiales > Pedaliaceae > Sesamum > Sesamum indicum. The sequence continues at coordinate 1,010,851 of NC_142667.1, read as the reverse complement.
AGCACCACTTTGTGGAATTATTTATTTATTAATTACAATTAATGTGTAGATTTATGGGTTTTCGTGATGGGATTTGATATGGAATTTGCGTCAAGTATTTTTTATATTGATGCAAGTAAAAGATGGATGCAACTACAAATATATATTTCATTATTATATCTTACATATGATTTGAATTCATCATATATTCTAATTTTAAAAACCCCCATTTGCTTTGATTTATTAGGTAGAATAAGAATATTTATTGAGCTAGTGGACTAGTTATATGGGGGCCACAAACCCCCTATTAGTTACTGTGTGAAGTTGAATGAATTTTAACATTAATCGTAAATTATATTTTCTTTTTTGGTATTTTATCATTCCATCCATTGCATGATTAAACTTGTGTGTTCTTGCCGATATGTCCTGTGTATATACAGACATATATACATGTAAAACACTAGCAATCAACACACTCCACTCTTAGTCGCTCGCCTATGTATGATGCTCTTTAGTACAGGTAAGAAATCACAACCATCAACGCCTTATTTTTTTATCTGAAAACGAGCACCATACCCTCAAAGGGAAGAGGTCCCATTGTCATACTTAACGTCAGACCCTTCATCTCATTTCTCTGAACTGGATTTCTTGCCACTTAGCCCTCTGCTAGGCCGTAAAATTTGCTTCAAAAGAGCCATTTTGGGAACGTTCCAATGCTCCACATGCCTGAAAGTTTAAGGCAGGCTAAGTACAAGGATACATGATGAAGAGGTAGAATAAGGGTACTAATTTCTAAAATACAATAGCAATACCTGCATACTTTTCCAGATTTTTCATCAAAGAAATACTCTGTATAGCCAGTGGCTGCAAGAAATTCAAGAACCAAACATCAAAAGCAATCATGGAATATACCTGTAATGAGTTTGTAAAATGTTGGAAAAACACAGCAGCAATGCTGTTGAAATTTCTCCCACGGAATTGAGTTGTAGATACCTGATAGAATCGGCTTTCATGGAAACGACATGACGCAGATGAAACGCCAGTGCCCGATTCCTTTATCCTGTTCCGGAGCAAGAACAACATAAGAAATCTCTAATTACTGATGCGGTAAATGGACATAACTCCTGAACTACAAACATGTTTATATATCACGAACTACTTGATACATAAAACTTCAACAAATAGGAATAGAAAATTAATGTTGTTGCAAAAGTTTGAGGTGAAGAATGGTAAGAGCTCATCTCAAAATCCTCCCATTTCATCCTTATGTTTGGCTTCGGTTTTGGGCAAAATCGAAGCAATGTTTGGCATTGCTTATTTTGCCATATTTTTGTTTTGTTTCTAAGTATTTTGTCTTGTTTCTAAGTATTTGATTTTTAAATACAAATATATTTTATTTTAACCACTTAATATTTTATACGTAATATTTTCTACATCATTGGAATAATTAAAAATTTTAAAAAATATAAAACAATATAACTATTCTACGCGGTTAATTCATATATTACATTATTTAAATAATTTGTTTAAATTTATCACCTTGAATAGAACAACTAACAAAAAATATTGTTAATCAATTATTAGAGTGCATTTAATTATTTTTAAAAGTGTATTTTACATAAATTATTCTTTTTCATTTCCATACATATATAATTAAGAAATAATATTTATTTTAATCCACTCACAACTAAATAAATTATATATATTTTTATACATATATATATATATAAATATATATAAAAGAGACATGATTTGACAATGAACAGTATTTTTTGTCTCCCCACTACACAACATCAAACATAACATACTTATTTTATATTATCTCCAAAAACAAATCCAAACATATACACTATCTCTAACTTATTTTTATTTATCTTTGTTTTTCTCTCTCTATCTCCACAAAATACCCAAAAATAAGTTAAAAACAAAATCAAACATAATGATAGTTTTCTTCAAATTGTTTGATATGATTGGAAAGGGAGTAAATCGAGAAACATAAATTGAGAAGAAAAGACTAATTTTTATGAATTGTTTTAGTAACCATTTACCATTATTTTTATATTAGAAAATAAACAAGCTAATGTTATACTAAAATAATTTTAGTATATAAAAGATTTTGAAATCTTATTAGTAAATATAATCATAAAACAAGAACAAAAAGACTTTTTATTAACAAAAATATTTAGCAAAATGCATACTATGCATTTATTATAAATTATTCATTTTAAATAAATTAAAATTTACTATCAATGATTGACGAGGTAGGAGTTTTTCCGATGATTAGTTATCTTTTCTAAAAGAATATGTACCGATATTATCATTGAACATAAAAATTGGAGGAAAATTATATATATATACACACACATACATAGTAGTAAAAAGATATGTACTTTTTTTTTTTTTTGACCTTATCCTTCTACTTTTTCCCCATTTTTGGATGGCAACAAAAATGAATTTCAAAGTAGTTTCATATACATATAGTTTTAATTTCCCTCCAACTATTAGGGCAACTGATTTTAGGACTTGTCTTGTAACAACTATTTGAGGTAGAAAATAGATGAAATTACGTAAAAGGACATTGAAAATCAGCCCTTTAGACGCGTTGCTTTATCCCGTCGAAAATACCAATAACCGGACTGAAAATTGAAAAAAATTGGCATGTACAACAAATTTGAAAGGTTGGGATACGAGGTGTACAAAATAGATGAAATTACGTAAAAGGACATTGAAAATTAGCCCTTTCGGCGCATTGCTTTATCCAGTCAAAAATACCAATAATCGGACTGAAAATTGAAAAAAATTGGCATGTGCAACAAATTTGAAAGATTGGGAGACTAGGTGTAAAAAAAAAAGAGTTGGGGGATCTGCATTTTACTCATTATTATACTAGCTCTCTTATTAATTTAATTCAACTGATTTTAAGAAAGAATTTTGGGTTGAGCTAACTAAATATTCAAATTAAATTAAAATTTATGATTCTTAAGGTACTCAACAAATTTCTCAACATAAGAATGATGGAGTTTTTCATCTCCAAAAATCCCATCACCAGCTCCCCTACTCCTTACCCTAACTTCTTCTCCTTCCTTCAAAACCATAGCTTTCTCCAATGCTTTCGCAATGTCATATCTGCTGAACGACCCATCTTCACCCCTTTCAACTTCCCACCCCAAACCCTTCTCCACCAACAGCCGCGCATTCAATGGCTGATCGATGATGAACGGCAGAAAAACAAGACAATGACCGTACTGCAAACTCTCTATAATCGACCCCCATCCCGCGTGGAACAAACACCCTCCAACAGACGGGTGGCTAAGAACCTCCCTCTGCGGCGCCCATCCAACGTGTGCCACTCCTCTCGCGGCGGTCCGCTCGCGGAACCCTGCCGGAAACGCATCCTCATCGTCGTCAGCCCAGTCGGGTTTTCTCAGGGCCCATAAAAATGGCAGCCCGGAAAGCTCAACCCCGTGTGCTATATCGTGAATTTGATCTTTGTTCAGTTTACACTCGCTGCCGAACCCCACGAAAACAACTGATCTTGGGTTTTGTTTGTCCAACCACTGGAAAATTCCGCTCCACGGTTTTTCATTGGAAGTTGGTGATCTCCGCTTCATTTTTTCGGGCGGGAGGAATCCCACCGGAAAGACAGGCTTTCCTGTGAGTTTCTCATGCAGTTTCAAGTAATCGGCTTCGAATTCAGGACAGGTGCGTATGGCAATAGCATTAGTTGCTTGAATTATTTTAGCTACCCGGGAGCTGTCAGGCTCTCCCGACGCGTTCTGCCCGAAATATCCAGCGTGCATTTCTTCAGCCTCGTGCTTCTTGTACGCAACTGTCGACGAAAAATCGATGTATTCGGGCGGGAGAGTCCAGCTCTGAGGCAACATTCTTTTGTCGCCGTCAAGGGGAACCTTATGAACGCCGAAAAAATCTACTGTTGCAGCAGAAAAAACCCAGAATGTGACAATCGGGATGTTGAAATCCTGAGCAATATCAACAGCCCAGTGATGGAAAAAGTCGACAATTATCCAGTGGGGTGATTTTTCTGAAACGAAATCCCTGACGGGTTCCTGGAGAAGATCACAGGCGAGCTTCAGGTACTGGATCTTGTCGGCGGGGATGTCCACGGTGGCTTCGGCTGATTCAGGCAGGGGACTTGATTCGGGTTTGGGGAGTGGAAGGGGCACAAAATCTATGAGATTTGACAGATTTGGAGGGATTTTGGGGAGTCTGAGGATGTTTCTTGGAGTTGCGAGGAAGGAGACGTGGATCCCTGATTTGGCTAAGGCGATGGAGAGCTGGAGAAATGGGATGAGATGGCCGAATGCTGACCATGGCAGCATAGCAACATGGATTAATCCATCTCGACTCATCATGATTTTTTTGCAGTTGTGTGTGTGTGTGAAGCTGCTTTGCTAATCTCAGTGTTACCTATCAAGAAATTTCACTCAAACCTTCTTTTATAGGGGAATTTATTTAAAAAATGTCAAAAAAAAAAAATGTAAAGTAAGATAAAATTGAAGGCTTTAGAAAAGTAACCGCGGTGCCACAATTTTTATTTTAAAAAAAAATTTCTTTATGTCACCGTGGTTAACCACCGCGGTGGCATTGATTTTAAAAAAAAAAAAAATTTTAATGTGTCACCGCGGTGATAATTTTTTTTAAAAGAAAAATTATTTTATTGCACGACGATTGCTGCAAACTTCTCGTTAAAATTTCGGCACCATCATGGCGAGTTGTCAATCATCAAATATACCGTTCGACACTCCTTGATGGGACGAACATTTCCCGCAAACAATTTCAAGTTTTATAAATTGTAAATAATGAATTTTTAGCACGAACACCGCACCTTTCGGCTGTCGATTCGCCGCCACCGGAGCGACCCACGATCACGAACCACCACCACTGGACTCGCCTCGACCTAACGGTTCTAACGAGACCAATCTAGTTTAATTTTATTAAATATTTGTTGAGATATGAAAATTTGAAGATTTTCCGTCGAAAATTCGCGCTGAAACTGTTTGCTGCCATTTCTCCACCGTCAGGACGAATCACAGATTATGACCATAGCCGTTAGAATTCTGTCGTCCAAACGATTCCAACAAGACCAATCTTGCTCAATTTCATCAAATATTTATTTGTTCAATTAAAATACATATGTTTTAAAATAATTATAATTTTATTAAATTCTATTTATGAATTAATAATACTATTTATAATAAATAGTTGATTAATAATACTATTTATAATTAATTAATAATTAATAATTAAATTGATAATTAATTAATACTATTATTTAGTAGTAATTAATATGTTATGGATCAATACATGACTTTACTCATGAATCACATGAACATACTTAATAAGAATTCTAATATTAAAAATATTAAAAATAAGGAATATGATATACCTCAGAATTTGGATCTATTAAATAGATGGACAATTCCAAAAGTTGAACCAAGATTAATATATCAGTTAGGAACTTTTAAAAAATTAGGATTAAAACAAGTAGTACAAACTATTGAAAAATCTATCTCATTAGATAATGATGAAATGATAATAAGATTATTATCTAAAAAAGACATTAGCCATTATAGACAAACACATAAATTCCTACATATAGGACTTGTACAAATTGTTTTTAAATCTTTGACTTTAGAAGGTTTACCGGAAAGCTTTATTGCAGCCTTAAGAGATGGTAGAAATTTAAATTGGAAACAATCCCTTATGGGTATAATACAATTTAGTCTGGCACATGAACCAGTTTATTTTAATGTATATCCAAATTTACAATTATCTTTATCTGATATTAATATATTAGATGCTTTGACATTAAATGTTAAACCTCATGGTTATGATTATATGCCTGGAACTGAAGTTATATGTATATGTTATAGAATATATTATAAGCCTTTATTTACATTAAATCCACAATGTAAAAGGATTAATAAATCAAAAAATGAAACTATATTAATTGAAACTAATTTCAGTAATTCAAATATTACTACAAGAAGACCCATTAAATGGGAAGAAATAACTTTTCCAGAAAATTGGATAATTGAACAAGCTGTACCTAAAAGGCCACAAATACATGATCATAATAAGATTATAGATATTCTTCAATATAATGAAGGAACTGTAAATATTAAATTTGAAACAAATTCTAAATCATTACTATTTCAAAAATGCAACTCGATGAGATCTTACATATCACCTATAGATTATAGGGTAGAATCTCCTACGCCTTCTAGAGCCTCTACTTCTCAAATAAGAGAAACAGAAATATTTACTCCTGTTACAGAAAAATTATACATTAACAGACAAAATATTGTAAGAGAAGCTAATAATCAAACTCAGGATAATAATGAGTTAGAACCGACTATGTCAGAAATGGAGTTTAATATTTAATAGATTATAGCTCTATTATAGATTTTAGTCCTGGCTCTCCAGCCAGAAAAATTATTTCAGAAGAATTTAAAGACGTAGGTTATAGCCAATTCAGAGAATGGTTTTTCCAAAGCTTTGATAAGCAATAAATGTTATATTTCCAAGATGAATTTTATAAGGTTTGCAAAGAAAAAAAATGCTTTAATTCCTTTTGTGACATGGTTTATTGATACATATGTCAAAAACTATATTTCTGTTATAGAAAGAAATTACAAACTAGAATCAAGGAAAGTTTATCAAGGATTCTTCATATTGAAAAGAATGGAAAAATTCATAATTTTTCAGCCTTTTCTAAATTAATAGAAACAGACACTCTCACAGTAACTTGTAAACATATAAATAATATGTTTGAACAAAAAAATTATATAAATTTATTCCTTAATATTTTGGGAGAACAAATTCAATTAATTCATAATAAAATTGAAATGATTATTAAAGCTATAAATAATATACAACCGGTTATAATAGAAACAAAATCTGAAGAAAAAGAAGCATCTCCTAGCTTTCAGCCTCCTCTAGTTATATCTGATTTCAAAATAAGACCAATCCATGAATTAGAAAAAATGCTTGAAGAAAAATTCAGTAAATTAAGTATAAAAACTCTTGATAAGGAGTTACAGTATGAATTGATAGAAAATACTAATCATAAACAAGTTTTTAAGAACCAAATCAATAAAATCACTAATAAATGGGTTGATAAACCTATTCAGAGTAAATTCTATTATAATAGACCAACACCTATGGAAGTTTTATATGAAAAATATACTGATACAATAGATATTAGTTATTCAGGTAATAAGATTTATGAATGGAACATAGATGAATATTCTAATAAACAGATTTATAACACGGTACATAGAATGCTTATGTATTCCACTATTTGTAAAAATAGTAATAATTCAGATAAAACTATTGCAGCAATGATTGTTGCTGGATTTACTGGACAACTTAAAGGTTGGTGGGATAATTATCTATCTCAACAAGATAAAGATAGTATTATCAATACTGTTAAACAAGAAAATAATAATTTAGTTGAAAATGCAATTTATACACTCGCTGTCAATATTATTGAACATTTTACAGGAAGATTTAGTGATAATAGTGATACTATTAGAACTTTATTACAAAATCTAAGGTGTAAAACACTTTCAGACTTTAGATGGTATAAAGATACTTTTTTAAGTAGAGTAATGGAATTACCAGAATGTAATAATATACACTGAAAATCAAAATTTATTGATGGTCTGCCTAGTCTATTTGCAGAAAGGATTAGGAAAAAACTAAGAAAAAACCAGATTAATATCCCATATGAAAGTTATACTTATGGAGCTCTAATAGATACTTGTATACAAGAAGGATTAACTTTGTTTAATGAGATAAAGCTTAGTCAACAAATTAAAAAACAAAACCTTGATGAAAGGAAACAATTAGGACAATTTTGTCAACAATTTGATTTAGAAAACCCTACTACTAGTAAGGACCATAAAATTAATAGGCCCTATAAATGAAAACATAGAAAATATTCTCAGAAACATATAGAGAAAAAGAATAAAAGAAAAGAAGAAAAATCTCAAAGAAAACCGAAATATTTGAAAAATAAAAATAGATATTGTAAGATTTACAAAAAATTAGGTCATACTGCAAAATACTGTTGGACTAAAAAGAAGATTAATAATCTTGAAATATCAGATTATATAAAGAATATAATAATACAAACTTCACAAGAATCAGAATCTGAAAATACAGAAACAGAATCAATAAGTACTTCTGAATCAGAAGAAAAAGAAATATTAAATGTGTTAGAAAATGAAAATATTTCAGAATCAAGTTTAGAATGTGAACCTTGTTGCCTAGGACTAGCTTGTCCTAAAGAATTAAATAATATTAATAAGAATGATATTGAAAAATCTGAATTGTATAAAATACTTTCCCAATTCTCAGAAATGAATATTAATGTTCTTACTTCAAATCATGCTTTTGAATTATTAAAAGCAATTAAAGATCCAAAATCAAGAATGCAAATTATTGATGAGATTAATACTGAATCCAGTACTTCTACTTCTTATAATCCAGAAGAAGACTTAAATGGAACAATTATAAACCCAAAAAGATCATATAATATGAATGAGGTAATGAACCAACTTAGAAGTAAATATCAACATAAAGAAGATAATATATCTCTTCAAAATTTATATAAAGAAATAAACAATCTAAAAGAAGAAATTAAAATATTGAAAGATAAAAATACTATTCAGGAATCTAGAATTTCTGACTTAGAAAATATTTCTAGATCAGAAAATATATCTCAAAATAATAATAAATTAAAAATAGATGAGCATAGTATTTTCTCTGAAAACTTTTTATCCACTATAGAAATGGTTATATCCCAAAAATGGTATATAAAAATATCTCTTCTGATTGATAATCATTATACAAAATCATTTATAGCTCTTGTTGATAGTGGTGCTGATTTAAATGTTATTCAGGAAGGATTAATACCAACTAGATATTTTCATAAAACTAGTCATACTTTATGGCATGCTGGAGGTGATAAACTCCAAATACAGTATAAAATTGCTAAAGCTTTTGTTTGTATTGATAATAAATGTATTTCTCAAAGTTTTATTCTTGCTAAGAATATTACTAACCAAGTAATACTTGGGACTCCATTTTTACATAATATTTATCCAATAAAAAAGATTGATAGTAAAGGAATTATAGGAACTTTCCAGAATGATGATATATTTCTTGAATTTATTATTGAACCATTTAGTAAAATGTTGCATAATATCTATGATAATATTAAAGCAAAACAAAATCAAATTAACTTCTTAAAACAAGAAATAAACATAATAACAATTGAAGAAGAATTGAAGAATCCTAAATTACAGGATAAAATTAGTCTATTAAAAAATCAATTCTCTTTAGAAATTTGTAATGATCATCCTAATGCTTTTTGGGATAGAAAGAAACATATAGTTTCTTTACCTTATGAAGATTCTTTTTATGAAAAGAATATACCTACTAAGGCGAGGCCTTGTCAAATGAATTCTGAATACTTAGAATTATGTAAAAAAGAAATTGAATCCCTTTTACAGAAAGAATTAATAAGTCATCTCAATCCTCATGGTCATGTACTGCTTTTTATGTTAATAAACATTCTGAAATTGAAAGAGGTACTCCAAGATTAGTTATAAATTATAAACCCCTTAATAAGGCATTAAAATGGATTAGGCATCCTATTCCTAATAAAAAAGATCTACTTGATAGACTTTATGATAGTTTAGTATTTTCTAAATTTGATTTAAAATCAGGATATTGGCAAATACAGATTAATAAATCTGATAGAAATAAAACTGCATTTAATGTTCCTATTGGACATTATGAATGAAATGTTATGCCATTTAGTTTGAAAAATGCTCTTTCTGAATTCCAGAAGATTATAAATGATATTTTTACTCCTTATAGTACTTTTATAATAGTATATATTGATGACATATTAGTCTATTCAAAAACTATTGAAATGCATTTTAAACATTTAAATATATTTAAACGTCTAATTATACAAAATGGTTTAGTAATCTCTAAGTCAAAGATGGAATTATTTCAGACAAGAATAAGATTTCTAGGTCATATCATTGAAAAAGGAAATATTATTCCTATTAATAGAAGTATTGATTTTGCAGATAAATTTTCAAATGAAATAACTGAAAAAACTCAGTTACAAAGATTTTTAGGAAGTCTAAATTATATTGCTCCTTATTACAAAAATTTAATAGAAGATACGACTATCTTATATGATAGACTGAAGAAGAATCCTAAGCCATGGACAATTGCTCATACAGAAGCTGTTAAAAGAATAAAATCTAAAGTTAAAACACTTCCTTGTTTAATGTTAAGTAATCCAGATTGGAAAAAGATTATAGAAACTGACGCATCTGATATAGGGTTTGGAGGAATATTAGCCCAGATAAAACAAGTATATCTTGTTAGATTCCATTCAGGAAAATGGAATGATTCTCAAAAAAATTATGCAACTATAGCAAAAGAGATTCTAACTATAGTCAAATGTGTTTTAAAATTTCAAAATGATTTATATAATCAAATTTTTTTGATTATGACAGACTGCAAAGCAGCCAAATTTATGTTTCAAAAGGATTTTAAACATGATGTTTCTAAACAAATGTTTGCAAGATGGCAGACTCAATTAACCCCATTTGATTTTGAAATATTTTATAAAAAGGGAGAAGATAATAGTATTCCAAATTTCTTAACTCGGGAATATTTTAACAAATGACAGGCATGAACTCCCGAGGTCGGGGATCTTCCTCTTATAGAGGAAGAGGTGGTCGAGGCAAAGCACCTGAGATTATATCTCAAAATGAAAAACAAAAGCTTATAGCTATGGATTTAACACAAGATCCTGAATATCAGGCATTTTTGGAATATAAAAAAGGTCAGCAATCTCAAACTGAAGGGAATGATAGTCCATCATATGCCAAAATAATTGATGATGAAGAATCTGAATCCAATAATATTGGATTTTCAAAAACCCAACATAAAGAAATTATATTTCTTTTGGAAGAAAAAGATTTAAAATGGAAGAATGATCCATGGGTTTTAATGCAAAGGTATTTGGATAATTCATTCTTACCGGCAAGGACTTATAAGTCCAGATATTTTTATGAACAAATACTTGTTCAAAATGGCTCATGTGAAATATCACATTTTATGAGCACTAATAAAGAAATTTATAATTTCAGTAAAATAATTATTAAAAAGGTCATACCTTTGGAAGACTGGGGAATTTCTCCCATGAAAGACAAAGAAATTGTGATTAATAAATCAGCAGTAAAGTATAATTACTGGGATTATTGCGATGCGTTTATGAAGGTATTAGATTATGAAAATGATAAGCACAAACATTCCTGGTTTATAAAAGTTTGTGCCAATGTTTATAACGCTGATATCCCACACTGGTTTATACACTGGTTTTACTATTTTGGTCCAACTCCAAATATTCTACCAGAAAAAATAAAATTCTTTTTTGATAAATGGGTGGATGTTTCACCACAGCTGATAAAGAAACAAGAAGCTAAATTATTTATAGAGGGAATAGCCTCATGTTTCTTCTTAATTGAATTTTCAATACCCTGGATTTGGAAATGGACGCCAAAAATTGGTCAAACAGATGTTGGAATTCCTTGCTTATACAGAATATCCCATATTAAATTTTGGTATAAAATGATGAAGATTGATCCGAATACAAAGGATATATTTGGAAAAGAGACAATGGATCTCCTTCAAACGAAGATAAGCCTTTATGAAAATCAGAAGGAAGATATTGCTACCCCATCACCTTTTGATCATATCTCAAGAAAATTCAAAATGAAGTCAGAATTTCTGACTAAAGAGCAGATGGTTGCTGCATATGTGGAAGAAATGAAAAAGGACCTTATGGCACATTTTGGGTAGGATAATAAATCCACCAAATCAGACTCAATCATGGCATGTGAATTCATGCAAGATGCTCAAGATCCTAATGATGTTGAGTTTGAGGATATTTTTGAAGCTATCAAGGAAACCTTGGTAGAAAAGATTCATAAAAAAGACATGGAAGAATCTTCCTCAAACCAGGCAAGAACTGGAAGAAAGTTTGATTAAAGAAGACATCAATGCACAATTATCAGCAGTCAAATGACGCAATTAATAAGATGAAGTAATCAATGACGTCAAAGCAGACAGAAGGCGGGGAATCTTGGCTTTTCAACTATTCATTTTTGACTTCTAGTTCAATTATTATTATAACTGTAGCACTTTTTAAATTTTCATCTCGAAATATCGGCCTTATACTGTGTGATACACGGTTTCTACTGTACTAAGTAGGGATAGGCCCCTGTAGAATAGGCTCCTCTGCATTCTATAAATGCAGATGTTTAGGGCGTTAAGGGCAGAACCTTAGAAGAAACCTCTCTCTTGTTTTCTCTCTTTCTCTCTTGCTCATGTGTTGAGCAACCTCTTCTTATTGTAAATCTATATATTGAAATAAAAGTTTGCAACCACATAAGGATTACTGTAAGTTTTAATCGCTTTATTTTTATTTCTGTATTTTATTTATAATCTTATTTTATTGTTCATGGATAGCCATATAGGCTAACCAATTCATGTGTTGATTCCTAACTGTTAACTACACTAGCATGAATTTGACATCATGAATAATTAGGACTCATCAAACATATAGGTTGGATAATAATAACTGGCCTTGACATAAAAATTATGTTCTAAATATATGGCTCCTGGTAAGACCCCGGTCATAGCCGTGTTGAAGGCGTTTTTAGGGGCACTTTGGAGTATTATATTTGGATATAAATTTTATGAAAGGTTGCCAGTTATTCATTATTTTATAAAAATTATCCTATCCCTGCCCGATGATCCTGGTGGTAATTATTAATAATACTATTTATAAAAATAATTAATTAATAATACTATTTATAAAAATAATTAATTAATAATACTATTTATAATTAATTAATAATTAATAATACTATTTAGACCAGTCTTGCTCAATTTCATCAAGTATTTATTGAGAATTAAAAATTTAGAGATTTTTCCACCAAAAATTCGCTCAAATTGTTTGCCAAATTCATTTTCTTTTTTTTGTTTGTTCAATTAAAATACATATGTTTTAAAATATTTATAATTTTATTAAATTCTATTTAATTAATTATAAGTAGTATTATTAATTAATTATAAATAATATTATTAATTAATTATAAATAGTATTATTAATTAATTAGAAATAGAATTATTAATTAATTATAAATAGAATTATTAATTAATTATAAATAGTATTATTAATTAATAAATAGAATTTAATAAAATTATAACTATTTTAAAACATATGTATTTTAATTGAACAAACAAATACTTGATGAAATTGAGCAAGATTGGTGTTGTTGGAATCGTCTGGACGACAGAATTCTAACGGTTATGGTCTTAATCTGTGATTCTTCCTGACGGTGGAGAAATGGCAGCAAACAGCTTCAACGCGAATTTTCAGCGGAAAAATCTTCAAATTTTCATATCTCAACAAATATTTAATAAAATTGAATTAGGTTGGTCTCGTTAGAACCGTTAGGTCGAGGCGAGTCCAGTGGTGGTGGTTCGTGATCGTGGGTCGCTCCGGTGGCGGCGAATCAACGGCCGGAAGGTGCGGTGTTCGTGCTAAAAATTCATTATTTACGATTGATAAAACGTGAAATTGTTTGCGGGGAAATGTTCGTCTCACCAAAAAGAGTCGAACGGTATATCTGATGATTGACAACTCGCCATGATAGTGCCGAAATTTTAACGAGAAATTGGCAGCAATTCATCGTGCAATAAAATAATTTTTTTTAAAAAAAAAAATTATCACCACGATTTTGAACGGTGACACGTTTAAAATTTTTTTTTAAAAAAAACAATGTCACCGCCATGGTTAACCGCGGTGACATAAAGAAATTTTTTTTTTAAATAAAAATTGTGGCACCGCGGTTAAATGCTTTTTTAAAGCCTTCAATTTCACCCTACTTTACTAATTTTTTTTTTGGTATTTTTTAAATAAATTCCCCTCTTTTATAATCATCCATGTGAAGATCATCAACCGGAATTTTTCATCTTCTCATAATAATGAACACTCAGCCATAGGGTTAATTATACTTACACCCCCTCTTAAATTTTAATGGAAGGGGATAGTGTGTATACATAAATTGGGAATTTTTAAAAAAGATATAATTTTAATTTTTAAGAAAACGTAATTTCAGAGTTTTAGGAATGTAAGCATAACTAACCCCTCATTAATATACTAATGAATTGTTTGCAAATGATAAATGAATTTTCTTTTATATTAATATTTATGTGAAGAGTTAAATTATACCAACTCCAATAATTGAACTGTTTATTCCTTTTAGTATTTGCATGTGGCATTTACTGTAAAATATGTGATAGGAATCCAATGTGAATAGCAGTACAATTAATGGGGTAGATTTATGGGTTTTCGTGATGGGATTTGATATGGAATTGCGTAAAGTATTTTTTATATTTGAATGAATTTTAACATCAAACGTAAACTATCTTTTTTTTTTTTTGGTATTTTATCATTCCATCCAATGCATGATTAAACTTGTGTGTTCTTGCCGACATGTCCTGTGTATATACATACATGAAAAACACTCTTAGTCGCTCGCCTATGTATGATGCTCCTTAATATAGGTAAGAAATCATAACCATCAACGCCCTTGTTTTTATCTGAAAACGAGCACCATACCCTCAAAGGGAGAGGAATCATTGTCATAACTTCAGACCCTTCATCTCATTTCTCTGAGCTGGATGTCTTGCCACTTTTTCCCCTGCTAGGCCGTAAAATTTGCTTCAAAAGAGCCATTTTGGGAACGTTCTAATGCTCTACATGCCTGAAAGTTTAAGGCTGGCTAAGTACAAGGATACATGATGAAGAGGTAGAATAAGGGTACAAATTACTGAAATACAATAGCAATACCTGCATACTTTTCCAGATTTTTCATCAAAGAAATACTCTGTATAGCCAGTGGCTGCAAGAAATCCAAGAACCATACATCAAAAACAATCATGGAATATACCTATAATGTTAAAAGCAAGGAAGAAGACTGATTGAGCCATCAAAGCTCGTAAGGAAGAAGTGCGTTGTATTGCTTCAAAGATAGATGATACAAAAGTGCAGAAAAAATTACAGAGGAGCAGTGTTGATATCTACTTAAATACAGAGGAAGATGACCAAACAGAATGCAACGAAAATAACTAAAAAAACAGATTCAGGCCACATCAGTTACAGGTGGCAACTAATCAGCTCCACATAAGCTAACTAACACAATCGTGCTTGGTAAATAAAAACGCATTCAACAGAAACCCGCTTCTTCTTCGCAGTACTGAAAACAGAGTTCATCAATCAGGTTCCCAAGCAACCAAAACACCTTCATCACCACCATGATCAGCTCGCTTATGTTCTGTATTCTCAACACCCCTCCCACAAGTTGGACTTGGGAAACCCAAGAACAAGTCCAACTTGCGCACCAAACAGGAGAACTGAGCAAATGAAAGGGACTTCGTTACTAAATCGGCCAACTGATCCTTGCTACGAACAAAAACAGGATCAAGAAATCCCTCTTTGTAACAATTACGAACAATATGGCAATCTATGTCTAAATGCTTCGTACGCTCATGAAACACCTGATTCGCCATGATATGAAGCACAGCTTGACTATTACAATAGAAAGGAATAGGAACATCCAAAGTGATGCCAAAATCCCGCAACAGAAAGGAAATCCATTTCAATTCACATGTTGTTGCAGCCATACTGCGACATTCCGCCTCGGCAGAGGACCGAAAGACGGTGCACTGTTTCTTCGTCTTCCATAAAATGAGAGCAGGGCCAAGAAATACACAGAAACCCGAGAGAGAACGCCTAGTGTCCGGGCAAGCCGCCCAATCCGCATCACAGAATGCACGAAGCTGCAGACAGTTGGAGGCGGGGAAGAAAAGATCATGAGTGGAAGTACCCTTCAAGTAGCGAACTAAGTGGGTAGCAGCAAGCCAATGCGAACGACGAGGGCGCTGAATGAACTGACTCAGCTGCTGAACCCCGTGCGAGATATCAGGACGCGTGAAGCTGAGGTACAGAAGACGTCCCACCAATCGACGAAATGGTTCTGGATCTTCAAGCAAGGAATCATCATCAACATGTAACTTGATTCCAGGTGGTAAGGGAGTGGCAGCAGTCTTAGCCTCGAGAAGACCACAATCAGCCACAATGTCTGAGATATATTTAGACTGAGTTAAGGAAGTTCCAGCTTCTGATCTAGCAATCTGCAAGCCAAGAAAATAACGTGCAGAGCCCAAATCCTTGATGGTGAAAAGAGTATCAAGATGAAGCTTGACCTGCGAAATAAAATAAATAGAAGGAGCCATGATGAGGACATCATCAATATAGACCAACAATCCAATAAAACCAGAGTCCAGTGGCTTAAGAAATAAACAATGATCGTGTTCAGATTGCTTGAAGCCAAACGCAGTGAGACTTCGTGCAAACTCCAGATTCCATTGGCGGGAGGCCTGCTTCAAACCATAAAGGGATCGCCTAAGAAGACAGACATGTCCAGGCTGAATAGAGTACCCTTCAGGTACGCTCATATAAATCTCTTCATCGAGATGACCATAAAGAAAAGCATTGTTGATATCAACCTGATGCAGCAGCCACTGAAACAAAGTGGCAATGGCGATGAACAAACGGACAGTCACAGCCTTTGCCACAGGAGAAAACCGTTCAATATAATCCACCCCCTCAACTTGTGTGTATCCTTTGGCCACTAACCTGGCCTTATAACGCTCAATCGATCCATCATCTTTCAATTTAACTTTGTACACCCATCGACAACCAATAGGGCGTTTACCAGGCGGTAAAGGAACCACATCCCAAGTGTGATTCAAATCCAATGCCTGCAGTTCTTTGTCCATTGCATCAACCCAATGTGGAAAGGATGCGGCTTCCTTATAACTGCGTGGCTCCTGCAAAGCAGATAGAGAGGCATCAAAATCCAAAAATGTGGAGCCAAAACTGGTGATAGTAGGGACATAAGAATGAGCAGCCAAATTGCAGACAAAATCAGAAAGCCAAACTGATTTTGTGTGTGTTCTCTGAGACCTACGAACTGGAACGGGGACGGTAAGGGATGTAGACTGAGGGGATGCAGGGTGAGAGTGTGGAGGAGCAGGAGAGTTACCATTTGAAGTATCAGTGGTAGGAGGAACACTACAAGAGTCATCAGATAAAGGAATAAGGGGCAAAGGAACGGCTGGAGTTGTTGGGGAAGATTGAGCAAAAGGAAATTTTTTTTCATGGAATATGACATTCCTAGAAGTGAATATCGTGTTGGAATCAAACTCAAGCAACCTATATCCCTTTCGGGCAGGAGGGTAATCAAGGAGCACACATTTAACACCTCGTTTATCAAACTTAGACTGAAAAGGACTGGGTTTAATGGCAAAATAGAGACATCCAATAGTTCTAAGATGTGTGTAAGAGGAAACTTTCTGGTGCAAGATTTCATAAGGAGTTTTCCATCCCAAAATGGCCGAAGGAAACCTATTAATCAAGTAGGTAGCAGAGAGTATGGCATCACCCCAAAAACGCCTAGGAAAAGAGGATTGAAACATAATGGAACGAGCTATATCAAGGAGAAACATGTGTTTTCTCTCTACAACTCCGTTTTGCTGCGGAGTGTAGGAACAACTACGTTGATGAATGATGCCTGAACTGCTAAGGAAGGATTAGAATTCGGAACCATTATCGGTACGAATGGATTGCACATGTTTATTAAACTGAGTAAGCACAAGCTTGCAGAAATTTTGAAACATTTCCAAACATTGACTCTTGTATCGCATAAAGAATGTCCATGTGGTCCGACTGAAATCATCTACAATGGTTAAGAAATATTGACAACCAGTGACACTGGGCTCTTTATAGGGCCCTCAAATATCCATGTGAACAAGAGCAAAGATCGAAGACAAATGAATGGAACTTGAAGTAAAAGGGAGTTGATGCATTTTAGCTAAGGGGCATATTTCACAGGGCATTTTGATGAAATCTAACTGAGGTAATGAAGTAATGTGCTTCATTGAATTTTTGGACAAATGTCCAAGACGTTTATGCCATACATCACCATTATTCATGGCAACATTAACACTAGAATTGACATTACAATTAGCTTGAAGAGAAGAAAAATGAGTGTTTTCCTTTGACACAGGTGTAGATGATAGAATATACAGATTTCCTAAAAGTTCTCCTGTAGCCATGACCCTGTCATTCCCCAGGCCCTGCAGGATGCAAGAAGACTTTAGAAATCGAAATTGAACTGGCATATCATGACACAATTGTCGAACAGACAATAAATTGACAGAGAAAGTGGGAATGTGAAGCACATTTGTTAGAGTAATTTCAGAGGTGATAACAACGAAACCTATGTGAGAAACTATTTGTGTTTGTCTATTTGGCAAGTGAATGGTGAGAGATTGTGTGGATGTGGTAAAAGATTGAAAAAGACGAATGTCTCCACATATATGGCTTGTTGCCCCGCTATCAATAATCCAAAAGCCGAAAGTAGTGCAAGGAGAATTCATGCTATTACCTGCATAATCGTCCATTTGAGCAAAGTTCACTTTCAAAGGATCAAGAGGCATCTCTTCATGCATCAATCTCTGCACTTCTGTGCGAACAATGTCAGCTATATTGGTAGCTCCTTCTGATCTGATACGAACTTGCTCACTAGCTGCTGCAGCTGCAAAGCCTCGTCCCCTGCCTCCTGACTTTCGTTGCTGGTCTGTAATCTCTTTGTACCACTCAGGTACACCATGAAGTTTAAAGCAACTATCCTTGGAATGCCCCATTCTCTAACAATATTCACAGACCAGATGTCTTTTATCCACAAAACCCTTTTTCTTAAAACTGTTGTGAGTCTTAACTTGAAAAGCAGCGCCACTATTCATTTCAATGCCGCTAACGTTCATTTGCATCTGTTTTTCCATGCGAATGAGCATAGAATACGCTTTTGTAACTGATGGTAAAGGCTCCAGCAGTAAGATTTGGCTCTTGGCTTGGTCATAGATCGTGTTTAAACCAACCAAAAATTGTATCAATTGATTCGAGGCAGTTTTACCTCCAGCAGTAAGATTTGGCTCTTGGCTTGGTCATAGACCGTGTTTAAACCAACCAAAAATTGTATCAATTGATTCGAGGCAGTCATCTCCATCATTGCCTTATTAACGCCGCAAGTACACCTTGCACAAATGCACTTCGGAGTGGGCGCTAAACAAGTTAATTCATCCCATAAGCGTTTGAGTTTAGTGTAATACTCTGTAATCGACATGTTTCCCTGCATTACCTGACCGATTTCCCTCTGTAATTGGTAAACCATGGGGCTATTACTCTCACCAAACCTCGCCTCCAATTCTAACCAAAGTTCTCTCGTAGAACTTACGTACATGAACGACTCAGCTAATTCCTTCGACATGCAATTCAAAATCCAGGTAGTGACCATGGAATCAATGCGATTCCATCGTTTGAACTCATCAGTGTTCCCTGATGGCCTAACCGCAGTACCATCGATGAAATCTAACTTCAATTTTGTTGTCAGTGCACGTTTTACTGCTCTGCTCCATGCGAAAAAATTGTTCCCAGTCAACATTGTTGAGACCATCACCATCCCAAGTTGATCAGAGGCTTGCAGCTGCATAAAATCCTGATATGCCGTGCGCCATGTCTGAATCTCCAAATACAGTGTTTGCTATAATCGAACACTAAAGATTAGATTTTGTTTTTTTTTTTTTTTACAGAGACCTTCACTGAGAAGGCTCTGATACCATGTTAAAAGTAAGGAAGAAGATTGATTGAGCCATCAAAGCTCGTAAGGAAGCAGTGTGTTGTATTGCTTCAAAGATAGATGATACAAAAGTGCAGAAAAAATTACAGAGGAGCAGTGTTGGTCTCTACTTAAATACAGAGGAAGATGACCAAACAGAATGCAACGAAAATAACTAAAAAAACAGATTCAGGCCATATCAGTTACAGGTGGCAACTAATCAGCTCCACATAAGCTAACTAACACAAACGTGCTTGGTAAATAAAAACGCATTCCACAGAAACCCGCTTCTTCTTCGCAGTACTGAAAACAGAGTTCATCAACCAGGTTCCCAAGCAACCAAAACACCTTCATCATCATCATGATCAGCTCGCTTATGTTCTGTATTCTCAACATGTAATGAGTTCGTACAATGTTGGAAAAACACAGCAGAAATGCTGTTGAAATTTCTCCCACGGAATTGAGTTGTAGATACCTAATAGAATCGGTTTCCATGAAAATGACATGACACAGATGAAACGCCAGTGCTCGATTCCTTTATCCTGTTCCGGAGCAAGAACAACATAAGAAATCTCTAATTACTGATACAGTAAATGGACACAACTCCTGAACTACAAACATGTTTATATATCAGGAACTACTTGATACATTGAACTTCAATAGATAGGAATAGAAAATTAATGTTCTTGTAAAAGTTTGAGGTGAAGAATGGTAAGAGCTCACCTCAAAATCCTCCCATTTCATAACTTTCATATTTGACTGCTCAAAGTAGATATCCAAAATTGGTACAGTTTCTTTTGAACCGACTTAGCCCTCTGAACGAACCGGCTGGATCAGCAAATTCACAGTCCTCTTCATATGCATCAACTGCCAGATTCCTGTATATTTGCAACATAATTAATCCTAAAAGAGACCTAGAAAATTTTCTGGATGTTAATTACGAGGACCTCCCTCGTGCTACAACCCTTCTTACTTTAAAAATCATAAAAATCTCCACTATAAATATCTGAATTTAATGAAACCTACATAAGTTAACTGCACATCAATCGTGAAAAAGCAAAGGGAGGTAAAGAATAATAGTTTTCTTCAAATTGTTTTATATGATTGGAAAGGAAGTAAATCGAAAAACATAAATTGAGAAGAAAAGACTAATTTTTATGAATTGTTTTAGTAACCATTTACCTTTATTTCTATATTAGAATATAAACAAGCTAATGTTATACTAAAATAATTTTAGTATATAAAAGACTTTGAAATCTTATTAGTAAATATAATCATAAAACCAGAACAAAAAGACTTTTTATCAACAAAAATATTTATCAAAATGCGTACTATGCATTTATTATAAATTATTCATTTTAAATAAATTAAAATTTACTATCAATGATTGACGAGGTAGGAGTTTTTCCGATGATTAGTTATCTTTTCTAAAAGAATATGTACCGGTATTATCATTGGAACGAAAAAATTGGAGGAAAATTATATATATATATACACACACACACACATAGTAGTAAAAAGATATGTACTTTTTTTTCTTTTTGACCTTATCCTTCTACTTTTTCCCCAATTTTGGATGGCAACAAAAATGAATTTCAAAGTAGTTTCATATACATACAGTTTTACTTTCCCTCCAACTATTAGGACAAATGATTTTAGGACTTGTCTTGTAACAACTACTTGAGGTAGAAAATAGATGAAATTACGTAAAAGGACATTGAAAATCAGCCCTTTAGGCGGGTTGCTTTATCCCGTCGAAAATACCAATAACCGGACTGAAATTGAAAAAAATTGGCATGTACAACAAATTTGAAAGGTTGGGAGACGAGGTGTAAAAAATAGATGAAATTACGTAAAAGGACATTGAAAATTAGCATTTCGGCGCGTTGCTTTATCCAGTCGAAAATACCAATAATCGGACTGAAAATTGAAAAAAATTGGCATGTGCAACAAATTTGAAAGATTGGGAGACTAGGTGCAAAAAAAAAAGAGTTGGGGGATCTGCATTTTACTCATTATTATACTAGCTTTCTTATTAATTTAATTCAACTGATTGTGATTTAAGAAAGAATTTTGGGTTGAGCTAACTAAATATTCAAATTAAATTAAAATTTATGATTCTTAAGGTACTCAACAAATTTCTCAACATACGAATGATGGAGTTTTTCATCTCCAAAAATCCCATCACCAGCTTCCCTACCCCTTACCCTAACTTCTTCTCCTTCCTTCAAAACCATAGCTTTCTCCAATGCTTTCGCAATGTCATATCTGCTGAACGACCCATCTTCACCCCTTTCAACTTCCCACCCCAAACCCTTCTCCACCAACAGCCGCGCATTCAATGGCTGATCGATGATGAACGGCAGAAAAACAAGACAATGACCGTACTGCAAACTCTCTATAATCGACCCCCATCCCGCGTGGAACAAACACCCTCCAACAGACGGGTGGCTAAGAACCTCCCTCTGCGGCGCCCATCCAACGTGCGCCACTCCTCTCGCGGCGGTCCGCTCGCGGAACCCTGCCGGAAACGCATCCTCATCGTCGTCAGCCCAGTCGGGTTTTCTCAGGGCCCATAAAAATGGCAGCCCGGAAAGCTCAACCCCGTGTGCTATCTCGTGAATTTGATCTTTGTTCAGTTTACACTCGCTGCCGAACCCCACGAAAACAACTGATCTTGGGTTTTGTTTGTCCAACCACTGGAAAATTCCGCTCCACGGTTCTTCATTGGAAGTTGGTGATCTCCGCTTCATTTTTTCGGGCGGGAGGAATCCCACCGGAAAGACAGGCTTTCCGGTGAGTTTCTCATGCAGTTTCAAGTAATCGGCTTCGAATTCAGGGCAGGTGCGTAAGGCAATAGCATTACATGCTTGAATTATTTTAGCTACCCGGGAGCTGTCAGGCATTCCCGACGCGTTCTGCCCGAAATATCCAGCGTGCATTTCTTCAGCCTCGTGCTTCTTGTACGCAACTTTCGACGAAAAATCGATGTATTCGGGCGGGAGAGTCCAGCTCTGAGGCAACATTCTTTTGTCGCCGTCAAGGGGAACCTTATGAACGCCGAAGAAATCTACTGTTGCAGCAGAAACAACCCAGAATATTACAATCGGGATGTTGAAATCCTGAGCTATATCAACTGCCCAGTGATGGAAAAAGTCGACAATTATCCAGTGGGGTGGATTTTCTGAAACGAAACCCCTGACGGGTTCCTGGAGAAGATCACAGGCGAGCTTCAGGTACTGGATCTTGTCGGCGGGGATGTCCACGGTGGCTTCGGCTGATTCAGGTAGGGGACTTGATTCGGGTTTGGGGAGTGGAAGGGGCACAAAATGTATGAGATTTGACAGATTTGGAGGGATTTTGGGGAGTCTGAGAATGTTTCTTGGAGTTGCGAGGAAGGAGACGTGGATCCCTGATTTGGCTAAGGCGATGGAGAGCTGGAAAAATGGGATGAGATGGCCGAATGCTGACCATGGCAGCATAGCAACATGGATTAATCCATCTCGACTCATCATGATATTTTTTGCAGTTGTGTGTGTGTGTGTGTGAAGCTGCTTTGCTAATCTCAGTGTTACCTATCAAGAAGTTTCACTCAAACCTTGTTTTATAATCATCCATGTGAAGATCATCAACTGGAATTGATTTCATCTTCTCATAATAATGGACACTCAGTCATAGGGTTAATTACATATACACCCCCCTCTTAAAATGCAATAAAATTTTCAAAATTACATTTATAATTTTTTTCGAATCTTCAATGTTTGCACCTTATTCTTTGGATAATAATATTGACGTTAACAAAAAATTTATATAAAATTTATAATTTTACCCATCATTTAATATTTTCATATAATAATTTTATACTTATAAAGAAAAAAAATATAATGATGTTATCCTTACTCCATATATATACATATATTGTATTTATTCCTTCATAAATACAAAAATATACTTGAAAATATTAAATTTTTATAATTTGTTTGTTAACGTTTAGCATTTTTCGTCCAAATTCTAATGGAAGGGGATCGTGTGTATACATAAATCGGAAATTTTTGAAAGAGATGTAATTTTAATTATTTAGAAAAGAAAATTTGAAAATGTAATTTCAGAGTTTTAGGAAAGTAAGCATAACTAAACCCTCATTAATATTAAGTAAACTATATATATGGTACCTAATACAACTAATGAATTGTTTGCAAATGATAAATGAAATTTCTTTTATATTAATATTTATGTGAAGAGTCAAATTATACTAACTCCAATAATTGAACTGTTTATTCCTTTTAATATTTGCATGTGGCATTTATTGTAAAATATGTGATACGTATCCAATGTGAATAGCACCACTTTGTGGAATTATTTATTTATTAATTACAATTAATGTGTAGATTTATGGGTTTTCGTGATGGGATTTGATATGGAATTTGCGTCAAGTATTTTTTATATTGATGCAAGTAAAAGATGGATGCAACTACAAATATATATTTCATTATTATATCTTACATATGATTTGAATTCATCATATATTCTAATTTTAAAAACCCCCATTTGCTTTGATTTATTAGGTAGAATAAGAATATTTATTGAGCTAGTGGACTAGTTATATGGGGGCCACAAACCCCCTATTAGTTACTGTGTGAAGTTGAATGAATTTTAACATTAATCGTAAATTATATTTTCTTTTTTGGTATTTTATCATTCCATCCATTGCATGATTAAACTTGTGTGTTCTTGCCGATATGTCCTGTGTATATACAGACATATATACATGTAAAACACTAGCAATCAACACACTCCACTCTTAGTCGCTCGCCTATGTATGATGCTCTTTAGTACAGGTAAGAAATCACAACCATCAACGCCTTATTTTTTTATCTGAAAACGAGCACCATACCC
This sequence comes from Sesamum indicum, assembly GCF_026168435.1. NCBI lineage: Eukaryota > Viridiplantae > Streptophyta > Magnoliopsida > Lamiales > Pedaliaceae > Sesamum > Sesamum indicum. The sequence goes on along the minus strand of NC_142667.1, from coordinate 986,105 downwards.
TCAAAGGGAAGAGGTCCCATTGTCATACTTAACGTCAGACCCTTCATCTCATTTCTCTGAACTGGATTTCTTGCCACTTAGCCCTCTGCTAGGCCGTAAAATTTGCTTCAAAAGAGCCATTTTGGGAACGTTCCAATGCTCCACATGCCTGAAAGTTTAAGGCAGGCTAAGTACAAGGATACATGATGAAGAGGTAGAATAAGGGTACTAATTTCTAAAATACAATAGCAATACCTGCATACTTTTCCAGATTTTTCATCAAAGAAATACTCTGTATAGCCAGTGGCTGCAAGAAATTCAAGAACCAAACATCAAAAGCAATCATGGAATATACCTGTAATGAGTTTGTAAAATGTTGGAAAAACACAGCAGCAATGCTGTTGAAATTTCTCCCACGGAATTGAGTTGTAGATACCTGATAGAATCGGCTTTCATGGAAACGACATGACGCAGATGAAACGCCAGTGCCCGATTCCTTTATCCTGTTCCGGAGCAAGAACAACATAAGAAATCTCTAATTACTGATGCGGTAAATGGACATAACTCCTGAACTACAAACATGTTTATATATCACGAACTACTTGATACATAAAACTTCAACAAATAGGAATAGAAAATTAATGTTGTTGCAAAAGTTTGAGGTGAAGAATGGTAAGAGCTCATCTCAAAATCCTCCCATTTCATCCTTATGTTTGGCTTCGGTTTTGGGCAAAATCGAAGCAATGTTTGGCATTGCTTATTTTGCCATATTTTTGTTTTGTTTCTAAGTATTTTGTCTTGTTTCTAAGTATTTGATTTTTAAATACAAATATATTTTATTTTAACCACTTAATATTTTATACGTAATATTTTCTACATCATTGGAATAATTAAAAATTTTAAAAAATATAAAACAATATAACTATTCTACGCGGTTAATTCATATATTACATTATTTAAATAATTTGTTTAAATTTATCACCTTGAATAGAACAACTAACAAAAAATATTGTTAATCAATTATTAGAGTGCATTTAATTATTTTTAAAAGTGTATTTTACATAAATTATTCTTTTTCATTTCCATACATATATAATTAAGAAATAATATTTATTTTAATCCACTCACAACTAAATAAATTATATATATTTTTATACATATATATATATATAAATATATATAAAAGAGACATGATTTGACAATGAACAGTATTTTTTGTCTCCCCACTACACAACATCAAACATAACATACTTATTTTATATTATCTCCAAAAACAAATCCAAACATATACACTATCTCTAACTTATTTTTATTTATCTTTGTTTTTCTCTCTCTATCTCCACAAAATACCCAAAAATAAGTTAAAAACAAAATCAAACATAATGATAGTTTTCTTCAAATTGTTTGATATGATTGGAAAGGGAGTAAATCGAGAAACATAAATTGAGAAGAAAAGACTAATTTTTATGAATTGTTTTAGTAACCATTTACCATTATTTTTATATTAGAAAATAAACAAGCTAATGTTATACTAAAATAATTTTAGTATATAAAAGATTTTGAAATCTTATTAGTAAATATAATCATAAAACAAGAACAAAAAGACTTTTTATTAACAAAAATATTTAGCAAAATGCATACTATGCATTTATTATAAATTATTCATTTTAAATAAATTAAAATTTACTATCAATGATTGACGAGGTAGGAGTTTTTCCGATGATTAGTTATCTTTTCTAAAAGAATATGTACCGATATTATCATTGAACATAAAAATTGGAGGAAAATTATATATATATACACACACATACATAGTAGTAAAAAGATATGTACTTTTTTTTTTTTTTGACCTTATCCTTCTACTTTTTCCCCATTTTTGGATGGCAACAAAAATGAATTTCAAAGTAGTTTCATATACATATAGTTTTAATTTCCCTCCAACTATTAGGGCAACTGATTTTAGGACTTGTCTTGTAACAACTATTTGAGGTAGAAAATAGATGAAATTACGTAAAAGGACATTGAAAATCAGCCCTTTAGACGCGTTGCTTTATCCCGTCGAAAATACCAATAACCGGACTGAAAATTGAAAAAAATTGGCATGTACAACAAATTTGAAAGGTTGGGATACGAGGTGTACAAAATAGATGAAATTACGTAAAAGGACATTGAAAATTAGCCCTTTCGGCGCATTGCTTTATCCAGTCAAAAATACCAATAATCGGACTGAAAATTGAAAAAAATTGGCATGTGCAACAAATTTGAAAGATTGGGAGACTAGGTGTAAAAAAAAAAGAGTTGGGGGATCTGCATTTTACTCATTATTATACTAGCTCTCTTATTAATTTAATTCAACTGATTTTAAGAAAGAATTTTGGGTTGAGCTAACTAAATATTCAAATTAAATTAAAATTTATGATTCTTAAGGTACTCAACAAATTTCTCAACATAAGAATGATGGAGTTTTTCATCTCCAAAAATCCCATCACCAGCTCCCCTACTCCTTACCCTAACTTCTTCTCCTTCCTTCAAAACCATAGCTTTCTCCAATGCTTTCGCAATGTCATATCTGCTGAACGACCCATCTTCACCCCTTTCAACTTCCCACCCCAAACCCTTCTCCACCAACAGCCGCGCATTCAATGGCTGATCGATGATGAACGGCAGAAAAACAAGACAATGACCGTACTGCAAACTCTCTATAATCGACCCCCATCCCGCGTGGAACAAACACCCTCCAACAGACGGGTGGCTAAGAACCTCCCTCTGCGGCGCCCATCCAACGTGTGCCACTCCTCTCGCGGCGGTCCGCTCGCGGAACCCTGCCGGAAACGCATCCTCATCGTCGTCAGCCCAGTCGGGTTTTCTCAGGGCCCATAAAAATGGCAGCCCGGAAAGCTCAACCCCGTGTGCTATATCGTGAATTTGATCTTTGTTCAGTTTACACTCGCTGCCGAACCCCACGAAAACAACTGATCTTGGGTTTTGTTTGTCCAACCACTGGAAAATTCCGCTCCACGGTTTTTCATTGGAAGTTGGTGATCTCCGCTTCATTTTTTCGGGCGGGAGGAATCCCACCGGAAAGACAGGCTTTCCTGTGAGTTTCTCATGCAGTTTCAAGTAATCGGCTTCGAATTCAGGACAGGTGCGTATGGCAATAGCATTAGTTGCTTGAATTATTTTAGCTACCCGGGAGCTGTCAGGCTCTCCCGACGCGTTCTGCCCGAAATATCCAGCGTGCATTTCTTCAGCCTCGTGCTTCTTGTACGCAACTGTCGACGAAAAATCGATGTATTCGGGCGGGAGAGTCCAGCTCTGAGGCAACATTCTTTTGTCGCCGTCAAGGGGAACCTTATGAACGCCGAAAAAATCTACTGTTGCAGCAGAAAAAACCCAGAATGTGACAATCGGGATGTTGAAATCCTGAGCAATATCAACAGCCCAGTGATGGAAAAAGTCGACAATTATCCAGTGGGGTGATTTTTCTGAAACGAAATCCCTGACGGGTTCCTGGAGAAGATCACAGGCGAGCTTCAGGTACTGGATCTTGTCGGCGGGGATGTCCACGGTGGCTTCGGCTGATTCAGGCAGGGGACTTGATTCGGGTTTGGGGAGTGGAAGGGGCACAAAATCTATGAGATTTGACAGATTTGGAGGGATTTTGGGGAGTCTGAGGATGTTTCTTGGAGTTGCGAGGAAGGAGACGTGGATCCCTGATTTGGCTAAGGCGATGGAGAGCTGGAGAAATGGGATGAGATGGCCGAATGCTGACCATGGCAGCATAGCAACATGGATTAATCCATCTCGACTCATCATGATTTTTTTGCAGTTGTGTGTGTGTGTGAAGCTGCTTTGCTAATCTCAGTGTTACCTATCAAGAAATTTCACTCAAACCTTCTTTTATAGGGGAATTTATTTAAAAAATGTCAAAAAAAAAAAATGTAAAGTAAGATAAAATTGAAGGCTTTAGAAAAGTAACCGCGGTGCCACAATTTTTATTTTAAAAAAAAATTTCTTTATGTCACCGTGGTTAACCACCGCGGTGGCATTGATTTTAAAAAAAAAAAAAATTTTAATGTGTCACCGCGGTGATAATTTTTTTTAAAAGAAAAATTATTTTATTGCACGACGATTGCTGCAAACTTCTCGTTAAAATTTCGGCACCATCATGGCGAGTTGTCAATCATCAAATATACCGTTCGACACTCCTTGATGGGACGAACATTTCCCGCAAACAATTTCAAGTTTTATAAATTGTAAATAATGAATTTTTAGCACGAACACCGCACCTTTCGGCTGTCGATTCGCCGCCACCGGAGCGACCCACGATCACGAACCACCACCACTGGACTCGCCTCGACCTAACGGTTCTAACGAGACCAATCTAGTTTAATTTTATTAAATATTTGTTGAGATATGAAAATTTGAAGATTTTCCGTCGAAAATTCGCGCTGAAACTGTTTGCTGCCATTTCTCCACCGTCAGGACGAATCACAGATTATGACCATAGCCGTTAGAATTCTGTCGTCCAAACGATTCCAACAAGACCAATCTTGCTCAATTTCATCAAATATTTATTTGTTCAATTAAAATACATATGTTTTAAAATAATTATAATTTTATTAAATTCTATTTATGAATTAATAATACTATTTATAATAAATAGTTGATTAATAATACTATTTATAATTAATTAATAATTAATAATTAAATTGATAATTAATTAATACTATTATTTAGTAGTAATTAATATGTTATGGATCAATACATGACTTTACTCATGAATCACATGAACATACTTAATAAGAATTCTAATATTAAAAATATTAAAAATAAGGAATATGATATACCTCAGAATTTGGATCTATTAAATAGATGGACAATTCCAAAAGTTGAACCAAGATTAATATATCAGTTAGGAACTTTTAAAAAATTAGGATTAAAACAAGTAGTACAAACTATTGAAAAATCTATCTCATTAGATAATGATGAAATGATAATAAGATTATTATCTAAAAAAGACATTAGCCATTATAGACAAACACATAAATTCCTACATATAGGACTTGTACAAATTGTTTTTAAATCTTTGACTTTAGAAGGTTTACCGGAAAGCTTTATTGCAGCCTTAAGAGATGGTAGAAATTTAAATTGGAAACAATCCCTTATGGGTATAATACAATTTAGTCTGGCACATGAACCAGTTTATTTTAATGTATATCCAAATTTACAATTATCTTTATCTGATATTAATATATTAGATGCTTTGACATTAAATGTTAAACCTCATGGTTATGATTATATGCCTGGAACTGAAGTTATATGTATATGTTATAGAATATATTATAAGCCTTTATTTACATTAAATCCACAATGTAAAAGGATTAATAAATCAAAAAATGAAACTATATTAATTGAAACTAATTTCAGTAATTCAAATATTACTACAAGAAGACCCATTAAATGGGAAGAAATAACTTTTCCAGAAAATTGGATAATTGAACAAGCTGTACCTAAAAGGCCACAAATACATGATCATAATAAGATTATAGATATTCTTCAATATAATGAAGGAACTGTAAATATTAAATTTGAAACAAATTCTAAATCATTACTATTTCAAAAATGCAACTCGATGAGATCTTACATATCACCTATAGATTATAGGGTAGAATCTCCTACGCCTTCTAGAGCCTCTACTTCTCAAATAAGAGAAACAGAAATATTTACTCCTGTTACAGAAAAATTATACATTAACAGACAAAATATTGTAAGAGAAGCTAATAATCAAACTCAGGATAATAATGAGTTAGAACCGACTATGTCAGAAATGGAGTTTAATATTTAATAGATTATAGCTCTATTATAGATTTTAGTCCTGGCTCTCCAGCCAGAAAAATTATTTCAGAAGAATTTAAAGACGTAGGTTATAGCCAATTCAGAGAATGGTTTTTCCAAAGCTTTGATAAGCAATAAATGTTATATTTCCAAGATGAATTTTATAAGGTTTGCAAAGAAAAAAAATGCTTTAATTCCTTTTGTGACATGGTTTATTGATACATATGTCAAAAACTATATTTCTGTTATAGAAAGAAATTACAAACTAGAATCAAGGAAAGTTTATCAAGGATTCTTCATATTGAAAAGAATGGAAAAATTCATAATTTTTCAGCCTTTTCTAAATTAATAGAAACAGACACTCTCACAGTAACTTGTAAACATATAAATAATATGTTTGAACAAAAAAATTATATAAATTTATTCCTTAATATTTTGGGAGAACAAATTCAATTAATTCATAATAAAATTGAAATGATTATTAAAGCTATAAATAATATACAACCGGTTATAATAGAAACAAAATCTGAAGAAAAAGAAGCATCTCCTAGCTTTCAGCCTCCTCTAGTTATATCTGATTTCAAAATAAGACCAATCCATGAATTAGAAAAAATGCTTGAAGAAAAATTCAGTAAATTAAGTATAAAAACTCTTGATAAGGAGTTACAGTATGAATTGATAGAAAATACTAATCATAAACAAGTTTTTAAGAACCAAATCAATAAAATCACTAATAAATGGGTTGATAAACCTATTCAGAGTAAATTCTATTATAATAGACCAACACCTATGGAAGTTTTATATGAAAAATATACTGATACAATAGATATTAGTTATTCAGGTAATAAGATTTATGAATGGAACATAGATGAATATTCTAATAAACAGATTTATAACACGGTACATAGAATGCTTATGTATTCCACTATTTGTAAAAATAGTAATAATTCAGATAAAACTATTGCAGCAATGATTGTTGCTGGATTTACTGGACAACTTAAAGGTTGGTGGGATAATTATCTATCTCAACAAGATAAAGATAGTATTATCAATACTGTTAAACAAGAAAATAATAATTTAGTTGAAAATGCAATTTATACACTCGCTGTCAATATTATTGAACATTTTACAGGAAGATTTAGTGATAATAGTGATACTATTAGAACTTTATTACAAAATCTAAGGTGTAAAACACTTTCAGACTTTAGATGGTATAAAGATACTTTTTTAAGTAGAGTAATGGAATTACCAGAATGTAATAATATACACTGAAAATCAAAATTTATTGATGGTCTGCCTAGTCTATTTGCAGAAAGGATTAGGAAAAAACTAAGAAAAAACCAGATTAATATCCCATATGAAAGTTATACTTATGGAGCTCTAATAGATACTTGTATACAAGAAGGATTAACTTTGTTTAATGAGATAAAGCTTAGTCAACAAATTAAAAAACAAAACCTTGATGAAAGGAAACAATTAGGACAATTTTGTCAACAATTTGATTTAGAAAACCCTACTACTAGTAAGGACCATAAAATTAATAGGCCCTATAAATGAAAACATAGAAAATATTCTCAGAAACATATAGAGAAAAAGAATAAAAGAAAAGAAGAAAAATCTCAAAGAAAACCGAAATATTTGAAAAATAAAAATAGATATTGTAAGATTTACAAAAAATTAGGTCATACTGCAAAATACTGTTGGACTAAAAAGAAGATTAATAATCTTGAAATATCAGATTATATAAAGAATATAATAATACAAACTTCACAAGAATCAGAATCTGAAAATACAGAAACAGAATCAATAAGTACTTCTGAATCAGAAGAAAAAGAAATATTAAATGTGTTAGAAAATGAAAATATTTCAGAATCAAGTTTAGAATGTGAACCTTGTTGCCTAGGACTAGCTTGTCCTAAAGAATTAAATAATATTAATAAGAATGATATTGAAAAATCTGAATTGTATAAAATACTTTCCCAATTCTCAGAAATGAATATTAATGTTCTTACTTCAAATCATGCTTTTGAATTATTAAAAGCAATTAAAGATCCAAAATCAAGAATGCAAATTATTGATGAGATTAATACTGAATCCAGTACTTCTACTTCTTATAATCCAGAAGAAGACTTAAATGGAACAATTATAAACCCAAAAAGATCATATAATATGAATGAGGTAATGAACCAACTTAGAAGTAAATATCAACATAAAGAAGATAATATATCTCTTCAAAATTTATATAAAGAAATAAACAATCTAAAAGAAGAAATTAAAATATTGAAAGATAAAAATACTATTCAGGAATCTAGAATTTCTGACTTAGAAAATATTTCTAGATCAGAAAATATATCTCAAAATAATAATAAATTAAAAATAGATGAGCATAGTATTTTCTCTGAAAACTTTTTATCCACTATAGAAATGGTTATATCCCAAAAATGGTATATAAAAATATCTCTTCTGATTGATAATCATTATACAAAATCATTTATAGCTCTTGTTGATAGTGGTGCTGATTTAAATGTTATTCAGGAAGGATTAATACCAACTAGATATTTTCATAAAACTAGTCATACTTTATGGCATGCTGGAGGTGATAAACTCCAAATACAGTATAAAATTGCTAAAGCTTTTGTTTGTATTGATAATAAATGTATTTCTCAAAGTTTTATTCTTGCTAAGAATATTACTAACCAAGTAATACTTGGGACTCCATTTTTACATAATATTTATCCAATAAAAAAGATTGATAGTAAAGGAATTATAGGAACTTTCCAGAATGATGATATATTTCTTGAATTTATTATTGAACCATTTAGTAAAATGTTGCATAATATCTATGATAATATTAAAGCAAAACAAAATCAAATTAACTTCTTAAAACAAGAAATAAACATAATAACAATTGAAGAAGAATTGAAGAATCCTAAATTACAGGATAAAATTAGTCTATTAAAAAATCAATTCTCTTTAGAAATTTGTAATGATCATCCTAATGCTTTTTGGGATAGAAAGAAACATATAGTTTCTTTACCTTATGAAGATTCTTTTTATGAAAAGAATATACCTACTAAGGCGAGGCCTTGTCAAATGAATTCTGAATACTTAGAATTATGTAAAAAAGAAATTGAATCCCTTTTACAGAAAGAATTAATAAGTCATCTCAATCCTCATGGTCATGTACTGCTTTTTATGTTAATAAACATTCTGAAATTGAAAGAGGTACTCCAAGATTAGTTATAAATTATAAACCCCTTAATAAGGCATTAAAATGGATTAGGCATCCTATTCCTAATAAAAAAGATCTACTTGATAGACTTTATGATAGTTTAGTATTTTCTAAATTTGATTTAAAATCAGGATATTGGCAAATACAGATTAATAAATCTGATAGAAATAAAACTGCATTTAATGTTCCTATTGGACATTATGAATGAAATGTTATGCCATTTAGTTTGAAAAATGCTCTTTCTGAATTCCAGAAGATTATAAATGATATTTTTACTCCTTATAGTACTTTTATAATAGTATATATTGATGACATATTAGTCTATTCAAAAACTATTGAAATGCATTTTAAACATTTAAATATATTTAAACGTCTAATTATACAAAATGGTTTAGTAATCTCTAAGTCAAAGATGGAATTATTTCAGACAAGAATAAGATTTCTAGGTCATATCATTGAAAAAGGAAATATTATTCCTATTAATAGAAGTATTGATTTTGCAGATAAATTTTCAAATGAAATAACTGAAAAAACTCAGTTACAAAGATTTTTAGGAAGTCTAAATTATATTGCTCCTTATTACAAAAATTTAATAGAAGATACGACTATCTTATATGATAGACTGAAGAAGAATCCTAAGCCATGGACAATTGCTCATACAGAAGCTGTTAAAAGAATAAAATCTAAAGTTAAAACACTTCCTTGTTTAATGTTAAGTAATCCAGATTGGAAAAAGATTATAGAAACTGACGCATCTGATATAGGGTTTGGAGGAATATTAGCCCAGATAAAACAAGTATATCTTGTTAGATTCCATTCAGGAAAATGGAATGATTCTCAAAAAAATTATGCAACTATAGCAAAAGAGATTCTAACTATAGTCAAATGTGTTTTAAAATTTCAAAATGATTTATATAATCAAATTTTTTTGATTATGACAGACTGCAAAGCAGCCAAATTTATGTTTCAAAAGGATTTTAAACATGATGTTTCTAAACAAATGTTTGCAAGATGGCAGACTCAATTAACCCCATTTGATTTTGAAATATTTTATAAAAAGGGAGAAGATAATAGTATTCCAAATTTCTTAACTCGGGAATATTTTAACAAATGACAGGCATGAACTCCCGAGGTCGGGGATCTTCCTCTTATAGAGGAAGAGGTGGTCGAGGCAAAGCACCTGAGATTATATCTCAAAATGAAAAACAAAAGCTTATAGCTATGGATTTAACACAAGATCCTGAATATCAGGCATTTTTGGAATATAAAAAAGGTCAGCAATCTCAAACTGAAGGGAATGATAGTCCATCATATGCCAAAATAATTGATGATGAAGAATCTGAATCCAATAATATTGGATTTTCAAAAACCCAACATAAAGAAATTATATTTCTTTTGGAAGAAAAAGATTTAAAATGGAAGAATGATCCATGGGTTTTAATGCAAAGGTATTTGGATAATTCATTCTTACCGGCAAGGACTTATAAGTCCAGATATTTTTATGAACAAATACTTGTTCAAAATGGCTCATGTGAAATATCACATTTTATGAGCACTAATAAAGAAATTTATAATTTCAGTAAAATAATTATTAAAAAGGTCATACCTTTGGAAGACTGGGGAATTTCTCCCATGAAAGACAAAGAAATTGTGATTAATAAATCAGCAGTAAAGTATAATTACTGGGATTATTGCGATGCGTTTATGAAGGTATTAGATTATGAAAATGATAAGCACAAACATTCCTGGTTTATAAAAGTTTGTGCCAATGTTTATAACGCTGATATCCCACACTGGTTTATACACTGGTTTTACTATTTTGGTCCAACTCCAAATATTCTACCAGAAAAAATAAAATTCTTTTTTGATAAATGGGTGGATGTTTCACCACAGCTGATAAAGAAACAAGAAGCTAAATTATTTATAGAGGGAATAGCCTCATGTTTCTTCTTAATTGAATTTTCAATACCCTGGATTTGGAAATGGACGCCAAAAATTGGTCAAACAGATGTTGGAATTCCTTGCTTATACAGAATATCCCATATTAAATTTTGGTATAAAATGATGAAGATTGATCCGAATACAAAGGATATATTTGGAAAAGAGACAATGGATCTCCTTCAAACGAAGATAAGCCTTTATGAAAATCAGAAGGAAGATATTGCTACCCCATCACCTTTTGATCATATCTCAAGAAAATTCAAAATGAAGTCAGAATTTCTGACTAAAGAGCAGATGGTTGCTGCATATGTGGAAGAAATGAAAAAGGACCTTATGGCACATTTTGGGTAGGATAATAAATCCACCAAATCAGACTCAATCATGGCATGTGAATTCATGCAAGATGCTCAAGATCCTAATGATGTTGAGTTTGAGGATATTTTTGAAGCTATCAAGGAAACCTTGGTAGAAAAGATTCATAAAAAAGACATGGAAGAATCTTCCTCAAACCAGGCAAGAACTGGAAGAAAGTCTGATTAAAGAAGACATCAATGCACAATTATCAGCAGTCAAATGACGCAATTAATAAGATGAAGTAATCAATGACGTCAAAGCAGACAGAAGGCGGGGAATCTTGGCTTTTCAACTATTCATTTTTGACTTCTAGTTCAATTATTATTATAACTGTAGCACTTTTTAAATTTTCATCCCGAAATATCGGCCTTATACTGTGTGATACACGGTTTCTACTGTACTAAGTAGGGATAGGCCCCTGTAGAATAGGCTCCTCTGCATTCTATAAATGCAGATGTTTAGGGCGTTAAGGGCAGAACCTTAGAAGAAACCTCTCTCTTGTTTTCTCTCTTTCTCTCTTGCTCATGTGTTGAGCAACCTCTTCTTATTGTAAATCTATATATTGAAATAAAAGTTTGCAACCACATAAGGATTACTGTAAGTTTTAATCGCTTTATTTTTATTTCTGTATTTTATTTATAATCTTATTTTATTGTTCATGGATAGCCATATAGGCTAACCAATTCATGTGTTGATTCCTAACTGTTAACTACACTAGCATGAATTTGACATCATGAATAATTAGGACTCATCAAACATATAGGTTGGATAATAATAACTGGCCTTGACATAAAAATTATGTTCTAAATATATGGCTCCTGGTAAGACCCCGGTCATAGCCGTGTTGAAGGCGTTTTTAGGGGCACTTTGGAGTATTATATTTGGATATAAATTTTATGAAAGGTTGCCAGTTATTCATTATTTTATAAAAATTATCCTATCCCTGCCCGATGATCCTGGTGGTAATTATTAATAATACTATTTATAAAAATAATTAATTAATAATACTATTTATAAAAATAATTAATTAATAATACTATTTATAATTAATTAATAATTAATAATACTATTTAGACCAGTCTTGCTCAATTTCATCAAGTATTTATTGAGAATTAAAAATTTAGAGATTTTTCCACCAAAAATTCGCTCAAATTGTTTGCCAAATTCATTTTCTTTTTTTTGTTTGTTCAATTAAAATACATATGTTTTAAAATATTTATAATTTTATTAAATTCTATTTAATTAATTATAAGTAGTATTATTAATTAATTATAAATAATATTATTAATTAATTATAAATAGTATTATTAATTAATTAGAAATAGAATTATTAATTAATTATAAATAGAATTATTAATTAATTATAAATAGTATTATTAATTAATAAATAGAATTTAATAAAATTATAACTATTTTAAAACATATGTATTTTAATTGAACAAACAAATACTTGATGAAATTGAGCAAGATTGGTGTTGTTGGAATCGTCTGGACGACAGAATTCTAACGGTTATGGTCTTAATCTGTGATTCTTCCTGACGGTGGAGAAATGGCAGCAAACAGCTTCAACGCGAATTTTCAGCGGAAAAATCTTCAAATTTTCATATCTCAACAAATATTTAATAAAATTGAATTAGGTTGGTCTCGTTAGAACCGTTAGGTCGAGGCGAGTCCAGTGGTGGTGGTTCGTGATCGTGGGTCGCTCCGGTGGCGGCGAATCAACGGCCGGAAGGTGCGGTGTTCGTGCTAAAAATTCATTATTTACGATTGATAAAACGTGAAATTGTTTGCGGGGAAATGTTCGTCTCACCAAAAAGAGTCGAACGGTATATCTGATGATTGACAACTCGCCATGATAGTGCCGAAATTTTAACGAGAAATTGACAGCAATTCATCGTGCAATAAAATAATTTTTTTTAAAAAAAAAAATTATCACCACGATTTTGAACGGTGACACGTTTAAAATTTTTTTTTAAAAAAAACAATGTCACCGCCATGGTTAACCGCGGTGACATAAAGAAATTTTTTTTTTAAATAAAAATTGTGGCACCGCGGTTAAATGCTTTTTTAAAGCCTTCAATTTCACCCTACTTTACTAATTTTTTTTTTGGTATTTTTTAAATAAATTCCCCTCTTTTATAATCATCCATGTGAAGATCATCAACCGGAATTTTTCATCTTCTCATAATAATGAACACTCAGCCATAGGGTTAATTATACTTACACCCCCTCTTAAATTTTAATGGAAGGGGATAGTGTGTATACATAAATTGGGAATTTTTAAAAAAGATATAATTTTAATTTTTAAGAAAACGTAATTTCAGAGTTTTAGGAATGTAAGCATAACTAACCCCTCATTAATATACTAATGAATTGTTTGCAAATGATAAATGAATTTTCTTTTATATTAATATTTATGTGAAGAGTTAAATTATACCAACTCCAATAATTGAACTGTTTATTCCTTTTAGTATTTGCATGTGGCATTTACTGTAAAATATGTGATAGGAATCCAATGTGAATAGCAGTACAATTAATGGGGTAGATTTATGGGTTTTCGTGATGGGATTTGATATGGAATTGCGTAAAGTATTTTTTATATTTGAATGAATTTTAACATCAAACGTAAACTATCTTTTTTTTTTTTTGGTATTTTATCATTCCATCCAATGCATGATTAAACTTGTGTGTTCTTGCCGACATGTCCTGTGTATATACATACATGAAAAACACTCTTAGTCGCTCGCCTATGTATGATGCTCCTTAATATAGGTAAGAAATCATAACCATCAACGCCCTTGTTTTTATCTGAAAACGAGCACCATACCCTCAAAGGGAGAGGAATCATTGTCATAACTTCAGACCCTTCATCTCATTTCTCTGAGCTGGATGTCTTGCCACTTTTTCCCCTGCTAGGCCGTAAAATTTGCTTCAAAAGAGCCATTTTGGGAACGTTCTAATGCTCTACATGCCTGAAAGTTTAAGGCTGGCTAAGTACAAGGATACATGATGAAGAGGTAGAATAAGGGTACAAATTACTGAAATACAATAGCAATACCTGCATACTTTTCCAGATTTTTCATCAAAGAAATACTCTGTATAGCCAGTGGCTGCAAGAAATCCAAGAACCATACATCAAAAACAATCATGGAATATACCTATAATGTTAAAAGCAAGGAAGAAGACTGATTGAGCCATCAAAGCTCGTAAGGAAGAAGTGCGTTGTATTGCTTCAAAGATAGATGATACAAAAGTGCAGAAAAAATTACAGAGGAGCAGTGTTGATATCTACTTAAATACAGAGGAAGATGACCAAACAGAATGCAACGAAAATAACTAAAAAAACAGATTCAGGCCACATCAGTTACAGGTGGCAACTAATCAGCTCCACATAAGCTAACTAACACAATCGTGCTTGGTAAATAAAAACGCATTCAACAGAAACCCGCTTCTTCTTCGCAGTACTGAAAACAGAGTTCATCAATCAGGTTCCCAAGCAACCAAAACACCTTCATCACCACCATGATCAGCTCGCTTATGTTCTGTATTCTCAACACCCCTCCCACAAGTTGGACTTGGGAAACCCAAGAACAAGTCCAACTTGCGCACCAAACAGGAGAACTGAGCAAATGAAAGGGACTTCGTTACTAAATCGGCCAACTGATCCTTGCTACGAACAAAAACAGGATCAAGAAATCCCTCTTTGTAACAATTACGAACAATATGGCAATCTATGTCTAAATGCTTCGTACGCTCATGAAACACCTGATTCGCCATGATATGAAGCACAGCTTGACTATTACAATAGAAAGGAATAGGAACATCCAAAGTGATGCCAAAATCCCGCAACAGAAAGGAAATCCATTTCAATTCACATGTTGTTGCAGCCATACTGCGACATTCCGCCTCGGCAGAGGACCGAAAGACGGTGCACTGTTTCTTCGTCTTCCATAAAATGAGAGCAGGGCCAAGAAATACACAGAAACCCGAGAGAGAACGCCTAGTGTCCGGGCAAGCCGCCCAATCCGCATCACAGAATGCACGAAGCTGCAGACAGTTGGAGGCGGGGAAGAAAAGATCATGAGTGGAAGTACCCTTCAAGTAGCGAACTAAGTGGGTAGCAGCAAGCCAATGCGAACGACGAGGGCGCTGAATGAACTGACTCAGCTGCTGAACCCCGTGCGAGATATCAGGACGCGTGAAGCTGAGGTACAGAAGACGTCCCACCAATCGACGAAATGGTTCTGGATCTTCAAGCAAGGAATCATCATCAACATGTAACTTGATTCCAGGTGGTAAGGGAGTGGCAGCAGTCTTAGCCTCGAGAAGACCACAATCAGCCACAATGTCTGAGATATATTTAGACTGAGTTAAGGAAGTTCCAGCTTCTGATCTAGCAATCTGCAAGCCAAGAAAATAACGTGCAGAGCCCAAATCCTTGATGGTGAAAAGAGTATCAAGATGAAGCTTGACCTGCGAAATAAAATAAATAGAAGGAGCCATGATGAGGACATCATCAATATAGACCAACAATCCAATAAAACCAGAGTCCAGTGGCTTAAGAAATAAACAATGATCGTGTTCAGATTGCTTGAAGCCAAACGCAGTGAGACTTCGTGCAAACTCCAGATTCCATTGGCGGGAGGCCTGCTTCAAACCATAAAGGGATCGCCTAAGAAGACAGACATGTCCAGGCTGAATAGAGTACCCTTCAGGTACGCTCATATAAATCTCTTCATCGAGATGACCATAAAGAAAAGCATTGTTGATATCAACCTGATGCAGCAGCCACTGAAACAAAGTGGCAATGGCGATGAACAAACGGACAGTCACAGCCTTTGCCACAGGAGAAAACCGTTCAATATAATCCACCCCCTCAACTTGTGTGTATCCTTTGGCCACTAACCTGGCCTTATAACGCTCAATCGATCCATCATCTTTCAATTTAACTTTGTACACCCATCGACAACCAATAGGGCGTTTACCAGGCGGTAAAGGAACCACATCCCAAGTGTGATTCAAATCCAATGCCTGCAGTTCTTTGTCCATTGCATCAACCCAATGTGGAAAGGATGCGGCTTCCTTATAACTGCGTGGCTCCTGCAAAGCAGATAGAGAGGCATCAAAATCCAAAAATGTGGAGCCAAAACTGGTGACAGTAGGGACATAAGAATGAGCAGCCAAATTGCAGACAAAATCAGAAAGCCAAACTGATTTTGTGTGTGTTCTCTGAGACCTACGAACTGGAACGGGGACGGTAAGGGATGTAGACTGAGGGGATGCAGGGTGAGAGTGTGGAGGAGCAGGAGAGTTACCATTTGAAGTATCAGTGGTAGGAGGAACACTACAAGAGTCATCAGATAAAGGAATAAGGGGCAAAGGAACGGCTGGAGTTGTTGGGGAAGATTGAGCAAAAGGAAATTTTTTTTCATGGAATATGACATTCCTAGAAGTGAATATCGTGTTGGAATCAAACTCAAGCAACCTATATCCCTTTCGGGCAGGAGGGTAATCAAGGAGCACACATTTAACACCTCGTTTATCAAACTTAGACTGAAAAGGACTGGGTTTAATGGCAAAATAGAGACATCCAATAGTTCTAAGATGTGTGTAAGAGGAAACTTTCTGGTGCAAGATTTCATAAGGAGTTTTCCATCCCAAAATGGCCGAAGGAAACCTATTAATCAAGTAGGTAGCAGAGAGTATGGCATCACCCCAAAAACGCCTAGGAAAAGAGGATTGAAACATAATGGAACGAGCTATATCAAGGAGAAACATGTGTTTTCTCTCTACAACTCCGTTTTGCTGCGGAGTGTAGGAACAACTACGTTGATGAATGATGCCTGAACTGCTAAGGAAGGATTAGAATTCGGAACCATTATCGGTACGAATGGATTGCACATGTTTATTAAACTGAGTAAGCACAAGCTTGCAGAAATTTTGAAACATTTCCAAACATTGACTCTTGTATCGCATAAAGAATGTCCATGTGGTCCGACTGAAATCATCTACAATGGTTAAGAAATATTGACAACCAGTGACACTGGGCTCTTTATAGGGCCCTCAAATATCCATGTGAACAAGAGCAAAGATCGAAGACAAATGAATGGAACTTGAAGTAAAAGGGAGTTGATGCATTTTAGCTAAGGGGCATATTTCACAGGGCATTTTGATGAAATCTAACTGAGGTAATGAAGTAATGTGCTTCATTGAATTTTTGGACAAATGTCCAAGACGTTTATGCCATACATCACCATTATTCATGGCAACATTAACACTAGAATTGACATTACAATTAGCTTGAAGAGAAGAAAAATGAGTGTTTTCCTTTGACACAGGTGTAGATGATAGAATATACAGATTTCCTAAAAGTTCTCCTGTAGCCATGACCCTGTCATTCCCCAGGCCCTGCAGGATGCAAGAAGACTTTAGAAATCGAAATTGAACTGGCATATCATGACACAATTGTCGAACAGACAATAAATTGACAGAGAAAGTGGGAATGTGAAGCACATTTGTTAGAGTAATTTCAGAGGTGATAACAACGAAACCTATGTGAGAAACTATTTGTGTTTGTCTATTTGGCAAGTGAATGGTGAGAGATTGTGTGGATGTGGTAAAAGATTGAAAAAGACGAATGTCTCCACATATATGGCTTGTTGCCCCGCTATCAATAATCCAAAAGCCGAAAGTAGTGCAAGGAGAATTCATGCTATTACCTGCATAATCGTCCATTTGAGCAAAGTTCACTTTCAAAGGATCAAGAGGCATCTCTTCATGCATCAATCTCTGCACTTCTGTGCGAACAATGTCAGCTATATTGGTAGCTCCTTCTGATCTGATACGAACTTGCTCACTAGCTGCTGCAGCTGCAAAGCCTCGTCCCCTGCCTCCTGACTTTCGTTGCTGGTCTGTAATCTCTTTGTACCACTCAGGTACACCATGAAGTTTAAAGCAACTATCCTTGGAATGCCCCATTCTCTAACAATATTCACAGACCAGATGTCTTTTATCCACAAAACCCTTTTTCTTAAAACTGTTGTGAGTCTTAACTTGAAAAGCAGCGCCACTATTCATTTCAATGCCGCTAACGTTCATTTGCATCTGTTTTTCCATGCGAATGAGCATAGAATACGCTTTTGTAACTGATGGTAAAGGCTCCAGCAGTAAGATTTGGCTCTTGGCTTGGTCATAGATCGTGTTTAAACCAACCAAAAATTGTATCAATTGATTCGAGGCAGTTTTACCTCCAGCAGTAAGATTTGGCTCTTGGCTTGGTCATAGACCGTGTTTAAACCAACCAAAAATTGTATCAATTGATTCGAGGCAGTCATCTCCATCATTGCCTTATTAACGCCGCAAGTACACCTTGCACAAATGCACTTCGGAGTGGGCGCTAAACAAGTTAATTCATCCCATAAGCGTTTGAGTTTAGTGTAATACTCTGTAATCGACATGTTTCCCTGCATTACCTGACCGATTTCCCTCTGTAATTGGTAAACCATGGGGCTATTACTCTCACCAAACCTCGCCTCCAATTCTAACCAAAGTTCTCTCGTAGAACTTACGTACATGAACGACTCAGCTAATTCCTTCGACATGCAATTCAAAATCCAGGTAGTGACCATGGAATCAATGCGATTCCATCGTTTGAACTCATCAGTGTTCCCTGATGGCCTAACCGCAGTACCATCGATGAAATCTAACTTCAATTTTGTTGTCAGTGCACGTTTTACTGCTCTGCTCCATGCGAAAAAATTGTTCCCAGTCAACATTGTTGAGACCATCACCATCCCAAGTTGATCAGAGGCTTGCAGCTACATAAAATCCTGATATGCCGTGCGCCATGTCTGAATCTCCAAATACAGTGTTTGCTATAATCGAACACTAAAGATTAGATTTTGTTTTTTTTTTTTTTTACAGAGACCTTCACTGAGAAGGCTCTGATACCATGTTAAAAGTAAGGAAGAAGATTGATTGAGCCATCAAAGCTCGTAAGGAAGCAGTGTGTTGTATTGCTTCAAAGATAGATGATACAAAAGTGCAGAAAAAATTACAGAGGAGCAGTGTTGGTCTCTACTTAAATACAGAGGAAGATGACCAAACAGAATGCAACGAAAATAACTAAAAAAACAGATTCAGGCCACATCAGTTACAGGTGGCAACTAATCAGCTCCACATAAGCTAACTAACACAAACGTGCTTGGTAAATAAAAACGCATTCCACAGAAACCCGCTTCTTCTTCGCAGTACTGAAAACAGAGTTCATCAACCAGGTTCCCAAGCAACCAAAACACCTTCATCATCATCATGATCAGCTCGCTTATGTTCTGTATTCTCAACATGTAATGAGTTCGTACAATGTTGGAAAAACACAGCAGAAATGCTGTTGAAATTTCTCCCACGGAATTGAGTTGTAGATACCTAATAGAATCGGTTTCCATGAAAATGACATGACACAGATGAAACGCCAGTGCTCGATTCCTTTATCCTGTTCCGGAGCAAGAACAACATAAGAAATCTCTAATTACTGATACAGTAAATGGACACAACTCCTGAACTACAAACATGTTTATATATCAGGAACTACTTGATACATTGAACTTCAATAGATAGGAATAGAAAATTAATGTTCTTGTAAAAGTTTGAGGTGAAGAATGGTAAGAGCTCACCTCAAAATCCTCCCATTTCATAACTTTCATATTTGACTGCTCAAAGTAGATATCCAAAATTGGTACAGTTTCTTTTGAACCGACTTAGCCCTCTGAACGAACCGGCTGGATCAGCAAATTCACAGTCCTCTTCATAAGCATCAACTGCCAGATTCCTGTATATTTGCAACATAATTAATCCTAAAAGAGACCTAGAAAATTTTCTGGATGTTAATTACGAGGACCTCCCTCGTGCTACAACCCTTCTTACTTTAAAAATCATAAAAATCTCCACTATAAATATCTGAATTTAATGAAACCTACATAAGTTAACTGCACATCAATCGTGAAAAAGCAAAGGGAGGTAAAGAATAATAGTTTTCTTCAAATTGTTTTATATGATTGGAAAGGAAGTAAATCGAAAAACATAAATTGAGAAGAAAAGACTAATTTTTATGAATTGTTTTAGTAACCATTTACCTTTATTTCTATATTAGAATATAAACAAGCTAATGTTATACTAAAATAATTTTAGTATATAAAAGACTTTGAAATCTTATTAGTAAATATAATCATAAAACCAGAACAAAAAGACTTTTTATCAACAAAAATATTTATCAAAATGCGTACTATGCATTTATTATAAATTATTCATTTTAAATAAATTAAAATTTACTATCAATGATTGACGAGGTAGGAGTTTTTCCGATGATTAGTTATCTTTTCTAAAAGAATATGTACCGGTATTATCATTGGAACGAAAAAATTGGAGGAAAATTATATATATATATACACACACACACACATAGTAGTAAAAAGATATGTACTTTTTTTTCTTTTTGACCTTATCCTTCTACTTTTTCCCCAATTTTGGATGGCAACAAAAATGAATTTCAAAGTAGTTTCATATACATACAGTTTTACTTTCCCTCCAACTATTAGGACAAATGATTTTAGGACTTGTCTTGTAACAACTACTTGAGGTAGAAAATAGATGAAATTACGTAAAAGGACATTGAAAATCAGCCCTTTAGGCGCGTTGCTTTATCCCGTCGAAAATACCAATAACCGGACTGAAATTGAAAAAAATTGGCATGTACAACAAATTTGAAAGGTTGGGAGACGAGGTGTAAAAAATAGATGAAATTACGTAAAAGGACATTGAAAATTAGCATTTCGGCGCGTTGCTTTATCCAGTCGAAAATACCAATAATCGGACTGAAAATTGAAAAAAATTGGCATGTGCAACAAATTTGAAAGATTGGGAGACTAGGTGCAAAAAAAAAAGAGTTGGGGGATCTGCATTTTACTCATTATTATACTAGCTTTCTTATTAATTTAATTCAACTGATTGTGATTTAAGAAAGAATTTTGGGTTGAGCTAACTAAATATTCAAATTAAATTAAAATTTATGATTCTTAAGGTACTCAACAAATTTCTCAACATACGAATGATGGAGTTTTTCATCTCCAAAAATCCCATCACCAGCTTCCCTACCCCTTACCCTAACTTCTTCTCCTTCCTTCAAAACCATAGCTTTCTCCAATGCTTTCGCAATGTCATATCTGCTGAACGACCCATCTTCACCCCTTTCAACTTCCCACCCCAAACCCTTCTCCACCAACAGCCGCGCATTCAATGGCTGATCGATGATGAACGGCAGAAAAACAAGACAATGACCGTACTGCAAACTCTCTATAATCGACCCCCATCCCGCGTGGAACAAACACCCTCCAACAGACGGGTGGCTAAGAACCTCCCTCTGCGGCGCCCATCCAACGTGCGCCACTCCTCTCGCGGCGGTCCGCTCGCGGAACCCTGCCGGAAACGCATCCTCATCGTCGTCAGCCCAGTCGGGTTTTCTCAGGGCCCATAAAAATGGCAGCCCGGAAAGCTCAACCCCGTGTGCTATCTCGTGAATTTGATCTTTGTTCAGTTTACACTCGCTGCCGAACCCCACGAAAACAACTGATCTTGGGTTTTGTTTGTCCAACCACTGGAAAATTCCGCTCCACGGTTCTTCATTGGAAGTTGGTGATCTCCGCTTCATTTTTTCGGGCGGGAGGAATCCCACCGGAAAGACAGGCTTTCCGGTGAGTTTCTCATGCAGTTTCAAGTAATCGGCTTCGAATTCAGGGCAGGTGCGTAAGGCAATAGCATTACATGCTTGAATTATTTTAGCTACCCGGGAGCTGTCAGGCATTCCCGACGCGTTCTGCCCGAAATATCCAGCGTGCATTTCTTCAGCCTCGTGCTTCTTGTACGCAACTTTCGACGAAAAATCGATGTATTCGGGCGGGAGAGTCCAGCTCTGAGGCAACATTCTTTTGTCGCCGTCAAGGGGAACCTTATGAACGCCGAAGAAATCTACTGTTGCAGCAGAAACAACCCAGAATATTACAATCGGGATGTTGAAATCCTGAGCTATATCAACTGCCCAGTGATGGAAAAAGTCGACAATTATCCAGTGGGGTGGATTTTCTGAAACGAAACCCCTGACGGGTTCCTGGAGAAGATCACAGGCGAGCTTCAGGTACTGGATCTTGTCGGCGGGGATGTCCACGGTGGCTTCGGCTGATTCAGGTAGGGGACTTGATTCGGGTTTGGGGAGTGGAAGGGGCACAAAATGTATGAGATTTGACAGATTTGGAGGGATTTTGGGGAGTCTGAGAATGTTTCTTGGAGTTGCGAGGAAGGAGACGTGGATCCCTGATTTGGCTAAGGCGATGGAGAGCTGGAAAAATGGGATGAGATGGCCGAATGCTGACCATGGCAGCATAGCAACATGGATTAATCCATCTCGACTCATCATGATATTTTTTGCAGTTGTGTGTGTGTGTGTGTGAAGCTGCTTTGCTAATCTCAGTGTTACCTATCAAGAAGTTTCACTCAAACCTTGTTTTATAATCATCCATGTGAAGATCATCAACTGGAATTGATTTCATCTTCTCATAATAATGGACACTCAGTCATAGGGTTAATTACATATACACCCCCCTCTTAAAATGCAATAAAATTTTCAAAATTACATTTATAATTTTTTTCGAATCTTCAATGTTTGCACCTTATTCTTTGGATAATAATATTGACGTTAACAAAAAATTTATATAAAATTTATAATTTTACCCATCATTTAATATTTTCATATAATAATTTTATACTTATAAAGAAAAAAAATATAATGATGTTATCCTTACTCCATATATATACATATATTGTATTTATTCCTTCATAAATACAAAAATATACTTGAAAATATTAAATTTTTATAATTTGTTTGTTAACGTTTAGCATTTTTCGTCCAAATTCTAATGGAAGGGGATCGTGTGTATACATAAATCGGAAATTTTTGAAAGAGATGTAATTTTAATTATTTAGAAAAGAAAATTTGAAAATGTAATTTCAGAGTTTTAGGAAAGTAAGCATAACTAAACCCTCATTAATATTAAGTAAACTATATATATGGTACCTAATACAACTAATGAATTGTTTGCAAATGATAAATGAAATTTCTTTTATATTAATATTTATGTGAAGAGTCAAATTATACTAACTCCAATAATTGAACTGTTTATTCCTTTTAATATTTGCATGTGGCATTTATTGTAAAATATGTGATACGTATCCAATGTGAATAGCACCACTTTGTGGAATTATTTATTTATTAATTACAATTAATGTGTAGATTTATGGGTTTTCGTGATGGGATTTGATATGGAATTTGCGTCAAGTATTTTTTATATTGATGCAAGTAAAAGATGGATGCAACTACAAATATATATTTCATTATTATATCTTACATATGATTTGAATTCATCATATATTCTAATTTTAAAAACCCCCATTTGCTTTGATTTATTAGGTAGAATAAGAATATTTATTGAGCTAGTGGACTAGTTATATGGGGGCCACAAACCCCCTATTAGTTACTGTGTGAAGTTGAATGAATTTTAACATTAATCGTAAATTATATTTTCTTTTTTGGTATTTTATCATTCCATCCATTGCATGATTAAACTTGTGTGTTCTTGCCGATATGTCCTGTGTATATACAGACATATATACATGTAAAACACTAGCAATCAACACACTCCACTCTTAGTCGCTCGCCTATGTATGATGCTCTTTAGTACAGGTAAGAAATCACAACCATCAACGCCTTATTTTTTTATCTGAAAACGAGCACCATACCCTCAAAGGGAAGAGGTCCCATTGTCATACTTAACGTCAGACCCTTCATCTCATTTCTCTGAACTGGATTTCTTGCCACTTAGCCCTCTGCTAGGCCGTAAAATTTGCTTCAAAAGAGCCATTTTGGGAACGTTCCAATGCTCCACATGCCTGAAAGTTTAAGGCAGGCTAAGTACAAGGATACATGATGAAGAGGTAGAATAAGGGTACTAATTTCTAAAATACAATAGCAATACCTGCATACTTTTCCAGATTTTTCATCAAAGAAATACTCTGTATAGCCAGTGGCTGCAAGAAATTCAAGAACCAAACATCAAAAGCAATCATGGAATATACCTGTAATGAGTTTGTAAAATGTTGGAAAAACACAGCAGCAATGCTGTTGAAATTTCTCCCACGGAATTGAGTTGTAGATACCTGATAGAATCGGCTTTCATGGAAACGACATGACGCAGATGAAACGCCAGTGCCCGATTCCTTTATCCTGTTCCGGAGCAAGAACAACATAAGAAATCTCTAATTACTGATGCGGTAAATGGACATAACTCCTGAACTACAAACATGTTTATATATCACGAACTACTTGATACATAAAACTTCAACAAATAGGAATAGAAAATTAATGTTGTTGCAAAAGTTTGAGGTGAAGAATGGTAAGAGCTCATCTCAAAATCCTCCCATTTCATCCTTATGTTTGGCTTCGGTTTTGGGCAAAATCGAAGCAATGTTTGGCATTGCTTATTTTGCCATATTTTTGTTTTGTTTCTAAGTATTTTGTCTTGTTTCTAAGTATTTGATTTTTAAATACAAATATATTTTATTTTAACCACTTAATATTTTATACGTAATATTTTCTACATCATTGGAATAATTAAAAATTTTAAAAAATATAAAACAATATAACTATTCTACGCGGTTAATTCATATATTACATTATTTAAATAATTTGTTTAAATTTATCACCTTGAATAGAACAACTAACAAAAAATATTGTTAATCAATTATTAGAGTGCATTTAATTATTTTTAAAAGTGTATTTTACATAAATTATTCTTTTTCATTTCCATACATATATAATTAAGAAATAATATTTATTTTAATCCACTCACAACTAAATAAATTATATATATTTTTATACATATATATATATATAAATATATATAAAAGAGACATGATTTGACAATGAACAGTATTTTTTGTCTCCCCACTACACAACATCAAACATAACATACTTATTTTATATTATCTCCAAAAACAAATCCAAACATATACACTATCTCTAACTTATTTTTATTTATCTTTGTTTTTCTCTCTCTATCTCCACAAAATACCCAAAAATAAGTTAAAAACAAAATCAAACATAATGATAGTTTTCTTCAAATTGTTTGATATGATTGGAAAGGGAGTAAATCGAGAAACATAAATTGAGAAGAAAAGACTAATTTTTATGAATTGTTTTAGTAACCATTTACCATTATTTTTATATTAGAAAATAAACAAGCTAATGTTATACTAAAATAATTTTAGTATATAAAAGATTTTGAAATCTTATTAGTAAATATAATCATAAAACAAGAACAAAAAGACTTTTTATTAACAAAAATATTTAGCAAAATGCATACTATGCATTTATTATAAATTATTCATTTTAAATAAATTAAAATTTACTATCAATGATTGACGAGGTAGGAGTTTTTCCGATGATTAGTTATCTTTTCTAAAAGAATATGTACCGATATTATCATTGAACATAAAAATTGGAGGAAAATTATATATATATACACACACATACATAGTAGTAAAAAGATATGTACTTTTTTTTTTTTTTGACCTTATCCTTCTACTTTTTCCCCATTTTTGGATGGCAACAAAAATGAATTTCAAAGTAGTTTCATATACATATAGTTTTAATTTCCCTCCAACTATTAGGGCAACTGATTTTAGGACTTGTCTTGTAACAACTATTTGAGGTAGAAAATAGATGAAATTACGTAAAAGGACATTGAAAATCAGCCCTTTAGACGCGTTGCTTTATCCCGTCGAAAATACCAATAACCGGACTGAAAATTGAAAAAAATTGGCATGTACAACAAATTTGAAAGGTTGGGATACGAGGTGTACAAAATAGATGAAATTACGTAAAAGGACATTGAAAATTAGCCCTTTCGGCGCATTGCTTTATCCAGTCAAAAATACCAATAATCGGACTGAAAATTGAAAAAAATTGGCATGTGCAACAAATTTGAAAGATTGGGAGACTAGGTGTAAAAAAAAAAGAGTTGGGGGATCTGCATTTTACTCATTATTATACTAGCTCTCTTATTAATTTAATTCAACTGATTTTAAGAAAGAATTTTGGGTTGAGCTAACTAAATATTCAAATTAAATTAAAATTTATGATTCTTAAGGTACTCAACAAATTTCTCAACATAAGAATGATGGAGTTTTTCATCTCCAAAAATCCCATCACCAGCTCCCCTACTCCTTACCCTAACTTCTTCTCCTTCCTTCAAAACCATAGCTTTCTCCAATGCTTTCGCAATGTCATATCTGCTGAACGACCCATCTTCACCCCTTTCAACTTCCCACCCCAAACCCTTCTCCACCAACAGCCGCGCATTCAATGGCTGATCGATGATGAACGGCAGAAAAACAAGACAATGACCGTACTGCAAACTCTCTATAATCGACCCCCATCCCGCGTGGAACAAACACCCTCCAACAGACGGGTGGCTAAGAACCTCCCTCTGCGGCGCCCATCCAACGTGTGCCACTCCTCTCGCGGCGGTCCGCTCGCGGAACCCTGCCGGAAACGCATCCTCATCGTCGTCAGCCCAGTCGGGTTTTCTCAGGGCCCATAAAAATGGCAGCCCGGAAAGCTCAACCCCGTGTGCTATCTCGTGAATTTGATCTTTGTTCAATTTACACTCGCTGCCGAACCCCACGAAAACAACTGATCTTGGGTTTTGTTTGTCCAACCACTGGAAAATTCCGCTCCACGGTTCTTCATTGGAAGTTGGTGATCTCCGCTTCATTTTTTCGGGCGGGAGGAATCCCACCGGAAAGACAAGCTTTCCGGTGAGTTTCTCATGCAGTTTCAAGTAATCGGCTTCGAATTCAGGGCAGGTGCGCAAGGCAATCGCATCACATGCTCGAATTATTTTAGCTACCCGGGAGCCGTCAGGCATTCCCGACGCGTTCAGCCCGAAATATCCAGCGTGCATTTCTTCAGCCTCGTGCTTCTTGTACGCAACTGTCGACGAAAAATCGATGTATTTGGGCGGGAGAGTCCAGCTCTGAGGCAACATTCTTTTGTCGCCGTCAACGGGAACCTTATGAGCGCCGAAGAAAACTACTGTTGCAGCAGAAACAACGCAGAATCTGACAATCGGGATGTTGAAATCCTGAGCAATATCAACAGCCCAGTGATGGAAAAAGTCGACAATTATCCAGTGGGGTGATTTTTCTGAAACGAAACCCCTGACGGGTTCCTGGAGGAGATCACAGGCGAGCTTCAGGTACTGGATCTTGTCGGAGGGGATGTCCACGGTGGCTTCGGCTGATTCAGGCAGGGGACTTGATTCGGGTTTGGGGAGTGGAAGGGGCACAAAATCTATGAGATTTGACAGATTTGGAGGGATTTTGGGGAGTCTGAGGATGTTTCTTGGAGTTGCGAGGAAGGAGACGTGGATCCCTGATTTGGCTAAGGCGATGGAGAGCTGGAGAAATGGGATAAGATGGCCAAATGCTGACCATGGCAGCATAGCAACATGGATTAATCCATCTCTACTCATCATGATTTTTTTGCAGTTGTTTGTGTTTCTGTTCGTGTGTGTGTGTGAAGCTGCTTTGCTAGTTTCAGTGTTACCTATCAAGAAATTTTACTCAAACCTTCTTTTATAATTATCCATGTGCAGGGCATCAACTGGACTTTATTTCATCTTCTCATAATAATAGACACTCAATCATAGGGTTAATTACACTTACACCCTTCTTAAAATGCAATACAAATGAAATTTCTTTTATATTAATATTTATGTGAAGAGTCAAATTATACTAACTCCAATAATTGAACCGTTTATTGTTTTTAATATTTGTATGTGACATTTATTGTAAAATATGTGATACGAATCTAATGTAAATAGCACCACTTTGTGGAATTATTTATTTTTATTAATTACAATTATTGGTGTAGCTTTATGGGTTTTCGTGATGGGATTTGATGCAATTAAAAAATTGATCTACCATTTGAAATTTATGCTATTTTTTTTTATTTTTTTTTTTGGTGAATTGTAAGTTTTCATTCATTTAGTAATATTTACAGAATACTTCGAGCATACTCGGAGGGGTACAAAAGGACCCTCACTATAGTTTAAAGAGCAATTAAACCGTACGGGAAATGTGCTAAGAGGAGCCTATAGACAGTGATCTTCACAGAAATAATAAGGCCCTCGGGATTTGGTAATGCACCCTCAAATATGAATTCGTTACGATGTCTCCAAAGGGTGTAGACCGTGCATGACAAAGCTAGGTATCGCGCTTTGTTATGAATGGAGGAGCCGGTTTTCTCCTTCTTGAGCCATTTCACCGCACTGTGTAGGATGGACATACGTCGGTTAATCCCAAGCTATACTCGGATATGTGACCAAACGTAGTTGCTGAACGGGGAAAAGGTGTTTGGCCGATTCCTTGGTGTTGACGCAAAGTGAGCATAAATCCTCCTCATGGAAGAACTCGAGTCTGTCCCTTGTAGCCAATCTGTTGCACAGTCCAAGCCACATAATGAACGAGTACTTCGGTGGGATGAAAGCCTTCTAGATAGATGCTTTCTAAGGTTGTCT